>NW_028173397.1:25636-53027 GCF_963971535.1 Notolepis coatsorum
CGAGTGCCAGACGTGATAAACCCGTGGCTTATCGCCGCCTCGAAAACATAAGGTAAAGTTCTCATCGCTCCTGACAGCGGCTTTTAAAGGAGAGGAGAGAGAGAGAGGGAGAGGAGAGAGGGAGATAGGGAGATAGAGAGGGAGAGAGAGAGAGAGAGAGTGAGAGAGATAGAGAGGGAGAGAGAGAGAGAGAGAGAGAGGAGGAGAAGAAGGAGAGAGAGAGAGAGAGAGAGAGAGAGAGAGAGAGAAGAGGGAGATATAGAGAGGAAGCCGGGCCCCCGAATCAACTTCTAGCACAAATCATCTGTCGCCCGAGGGGCCTGCACAGCTGTCACAGGCACTCCGTCAGACCGGGAGGGGGAGGAGGGGGCCGGAGGGGGCCGGGGGGGGGCGGAGCGAGAGAATGAGAAAGGACGGATGGGAGAGGCGAGCGTAAGGCCGTCGCCACCCGCTCCCTAATTCCACCATTTGAATGCAAAGCTGTCATTTGCGTGATTGCCGGCACGGGGCTACAAGGAGGGAAGTGAGATTCACGCTCCGCACTCTTGACAGCGAGTGGTGGGGGAACATGTGGATTTATATTCTCATGGGGTCACGCGAGCACAAGGCGCACACGCGGTGTGTGTGTGTGCTCATACGCACACACACAAACACACACACACACACACAGGTACATGTTGATTTATGCTCAGGTCACACACATGCAGACATACACACAACACATGGGGAACACGGAATCATGCTCAGGAGGTCACACAGACACACAGGTGCATGCACACACACACACACAGGGAGGGACACACACACACACGGAGATCCTACACAAGGATGCTATGCACGTAGCAGCGTGTCTAAGTGGTCAGCGGGGCCAGACAGAAGGCTGGCAGGCCGCAGGGCATCAGCTTCCCACGGGAGGAGACTGTATGTCATCCGAGGGGAGGAGGGGGAGGAGGAGGAGGAGGAGGGAAGGAGGGGGAAGGAGGAGGAGGGAGGAGGAGGAGGAGGAGGAGAGGTGGAGGAGGAGGGAGGGAGGAGGAGGATGGGGGATGACGGTTGAGCCTCGTGGAAAAAAACAAACCCGGGAGAAATTCGCAGTAGTTTTTTGTTGTTGTTGTTGTTGTTGTTGTTGTTGTTGTTGTTGTTGTTGTTTTTTCAGGGGAGCCACATTTTCAGAATTAATATTATTTTGACCCTAAACTGATTTGGCAGGAGATCACTGTGCTAATCGTTTTGTAGACTGCTAAACTCTTCATCCTATATTAGTGTCTATTTTTTCAAACGGACTTGAGATACGTCTATACTAGCTTTTGTGCCATGCGTCTGGAGAATCATTTCGGGGAACCGTTTTATTCTCCAGAGAGGCCTGCGTGTGAGTCCGACCCACCGTTTGAGAACACTGGGCTAACGGCGCAGAGTTACTACTAGCTATGGATCTTCCTAAGTCTTCTGTCGCTGATTCACACAAATCACGTTATTTTCCAAATCCTGGTTTTTGGTGCTGGGCTGCTCTTAACTTTTAGTCTTATATCCAAACACAACAGACATGTTAACACTTTCACTGCCACTGTCCACTACAAAGGTTAACGCTTTCACTACCACACAACAGACATGTTAACCCTTTCGCTACGACTACAAATGGTTAACATTTCACTACCACACTACAAAGGGTTAACACTTTCACTACCACACTACAAACCTTTCACTACCACACTACATACGGTTAACCTTTCACTACCACACTATATGGTTACCTTTCACTACCACACTATAGATGGTTAACCTTTCACTACCACACTACAGAAGGTTAACCTTTCACTACCACACTACAGAAGGTTAACCTTTCACTACCACACTACAGAAGGTTAACCCTTTCACTACCACACTACAGAAGGTTAACCCTTTCACTACCACACTACAGAAGGTTAACCTTTCACTACCACACTACAGAAGGTTAACCTTTCACTACCACACTACATACGGTTAACCTTTCACTACCACACTATAGATGGTTAACCTTTCACTACACACTACAGAAGGTTAACCTTTCACTACCACACTACAGAAGGTTAACCTTTCACTACCACACTACATACGGTTAACCTTTCACTACCACACTACATACGGTTAACGCATTCACTACCACACTACAGAAGGTTAACCTTTCACTACCACACTACAGAAGGTTAACCTTTCACTACCACGCTACAGGAGGTTAACCTTTCACTAACACACTACATACGGTTAACCTTTCACTACCACACTACATACGATTAACTTTCACTACCACACTACAGAAGGTTAAGACTTTCACTACCACACTACAGAAGGTTAACCTTTCACTACCACACTACAGAAGGTTAACCTTTCACTACCACGCTACAGGAGGTTACCTTTCACTACCACACTACAGAGGGTTAACTACCACACTACAAAGGGGTAACACTTTCACTACCACGCTACAAAGGGTTAACTACCCCAATAGAGCAGATTAACCTTTCACTACCACACAGCATACGGTTAACCCTTTTCACTACCACACTACAAAGGGTTAACTACCACACGCCACACTACAGACGGTCAACTGTCTAGTGTGGTAGTGAAACGGTTAACCTGCTCCAGTGTGTGTAGTGGAAGGTTTAAATGCCCAATCTGTGATCCCAATGTAAACACACAGGTGGGCCCCGCCACTAAACAAGGCATGGAGATGTGCTCTAGTAGTGGACCGACCGACTGAGCCGAGCGTACGAGGACGGACACAGAACAATGCTTACAATTGCAGCGTGTCGTCGCGCAGTCGTGTCTTGTGGTCGTAAAAGGTTTCGCTTCCGCGGGTGATGTTTGTAAACACTGGGATATGAAACTACAGTACGTTCTGATTTGGAGGTTCCAGAAAGCTGATTTCCCCCTGGATGAATCCAACTCCTCAAGAATGTACTGTAGGCAGAGTGCACCCTACACTTATGTTGTCCAAAAGGAAAAGCCAGTATGGGCCTTCGACTGAGTCTCATTCAAAGCTTGTGTTGAAACGCTAGGATGACATAACATCACCCCAGCGCCCTGCACACAGTGTGTCTGGTCTGGTCATCTCCACAGTGCCCTCTACTGGTGGGAAGCCTAGTCACACCTATAGTCACACACATGACCCTGTGTACATACGTACATACTCTGTTGATACTAGTGATTCTGCTTTTAGTTTAAAGCAGTGATGTCTCTCTGAATAATAGTGGTTCTGTTTTAATATCACTCTTTACTCTTTACTGTGATTTGACCGTAGATCAGTCTGTTGACCTCCACTCTCCTCTAGCCAGGTCTCTAGCCAGGCTGTTGTTGGTTTAGATTTTAATATTTGCATACCTGCATGCAAATATCCCTCATTTTATAATTTGAAAACATATATCTGTAAAGATTACACTAACAGCACGTTTTCATTTGAATAAAACTATTCAAACAAATGATTTCTGTCTCACACATATATTGCCTTCCGCTCTAAATCTGTTTATATCAAGCATTATTGGCTGACCGATATATCTGTGTAGCCCATGGTCCGCTGTCTGCCCCACATACTAATCCAGTCAAAGTGTGTGTGTGTGTGTGTGTGTGTGTGTGTGTGTGTGTGTGTGTGTGTGTGTGTGTGTGTGTGTGTGTGTGTGTGTGTGTGTGTGTGTGTGTGTGTGTGTGTGTGTGTGTGTGTGTGTGTGTGTGTGTGCATGTGTGGTTACAGACCCATTAGATTCCTAATCAAAAGAGCGGTGCTGAGTTAGCAAATCACCAATACCCAAGGGAGTATTGTTCCTGCCAACTCTCTCTCTCTCTCTCTCTCTCTCTCTCTCTCTCTCTCTCTCTCTCTCTCTCTCTCTCTCTCTCTCTCTCTCTCTCTCTCTCTCTCTCTCTCTCTCTCTCCCTCTCTCTCTCTCTCTCCCCGCTCTCTCTCTTTGTCTCTATCTTTCTTTGTCTCTCTATCCCTGTCTCTCTTTCTCTCTCTCTCCTTGTCTCTCTATCTCTCGCTCTCTGACTCTCTCTCTCTGTCTCTATCTGTGTATCTCTATCTGTGTCTCTCTCTCTCCCTCTCCCTCTATCTCCCTCTCTCTCTCTCTCTCTCTCTCTCTCTCTCTCTCTCTCTCTCTCTCTCTCTCTCTCTCTCTCTCTCTCCCTCTCCCTCTCTTTACCAGCTCACCGCTCCTCTAATCTCTTGCTGCTGCAGGAACGAGGGGAAGAAACCAGGAGAAAAGAAACAGACATCAGCATTCCCACTATATTTTCACTATATTCCCACTATATTCCCACTATATTCCCACTATATTCCCACTATATTCCCACTATATTTTCACTATATTCCCACTATATTCCCACTATATTCCCACTATATTTTCACTATATTCCCACTATATCCCTCTCTGCTGTGGTTCCTCTTATTTATTTATTTAATTTTTCTTTGAAGTAATTTTTTACACCCTCTGTCTGGATATACTTATACTCATGTAATCTATATGTAACATCAGCGTAGTAAAAGAGAGATGCATAGATCATCTTACCATCCCCCCTCTCTGTGCATAATTGAAATAAAAAACTGCTGTGCAGAAAGATTAAGAAAATAAAAATAAATGTATTAAACACAGAGAGCATCCAGAGTGTGATGTGACTTTTAAACCCAGAGAGCATCCAGAGTGTGATGTGACTTTTAAACCCAGAGAGCATCCAGAGTGTGATGTGACTTTTAAACCCAGAGAGCATCCAGAGTGTGATGTGACTTTTAAACCCAGAGAGCATCCAGAGTGTGATGTGACTTTTAAACCCAGAGAGCATCCAGAGTGTGATGTGACTTTTAAACCCAGAGAGCATCCAGAGTGTGATGTGACTTTTAAACCCAGAGAGCATCCAGAGTGTGATGTGACTTTTAAACCCAGAGAGCATCCAGAGTGTGATGTGACTTTTAAACCCAGAGAGCATCCAGAGTGTGATGTGACTTTTTTTAACACTAGCACAGCCATGGAGAAAATTACACTAATTCCCGCCGGGAACGGGTCAGATGACCCGACAGCCTTTAGAATGGAGATGGGAGGGAGAGAAGGGAGGGAGGGTCAATGAGGGCGGGAGGGAGGGAGAAGGAGAAAGGGAGGGAGGGAGGGATAGAGAGAGAGGGAGAGAGGAAGGGAGGGAGGGAGAGGAAGTGAGAAGGAGGGAGAGGGAGGTATAGAGAGAGAGAGGGAAAGAGAGGGAGAAAGAGAGAGGGAGAAAGAGAGGGAGGGAGAAGGAGAGATGGAGGGAGAGAGAGGGAGGGAGGGAGAGAAAGGGAGAGAGTGAAAGGGAGGGAGGGTCAAGGAGGGAGGGAGGTGGCCGCTCAGCGGAAATAGCTGAAATAACGTTCTAATTCCATTTTCCTGAAGTCATTTTGAAATTTCAGAAACCGTGCCAGATAAAACGGGTACTTTTAGAAAAAGTCATTGAGTGACAGAGCTGGAGCTCGACCGAGTGACGAGGACACATTTATTGAAAATGCCTAGGGGTCATGTGACCCCTTGTCGGCTGTGCTAGTGTTAAACACAGAGAGCATACAGAGTGGGTTGTGACTTTTAAACACAGAGAGCATCCAGAGTGTGACGTGAGTGTGTGTGTGTGTGTGTGTGTGTGTGTGTGTTCCAGTGGGTCGCCCATCGCATGTGTGTGTGATGGTAATGTGGATTCAAGGTAATGTCTCACTCGAAGACTACCCTTGTGACCAGAATTCAAGGTTGAACCGTTTTAACACTATTTTCCTCAAATGTACCTGATTTTAGATTCTACTTTTGCTTCATGTATTTTTGGTCTTGACTTTTTACCTGGAGCAATCTTTTCAACTGAACGTACATGTTTGACCTTGTAAGCGCTTGTTTATACACATTTATTAAAGGAGAAAAAAAGTGTTATAAGTGTTAAAGTGTTATATTAGCAAGATAGGTAGTAGTATTATATTTTATTTCTTTATTATTTCAGATATTGTTTGAAGGTGTTTCTAGTCAACGGCAGAACATTTTCTAAAAAGTATCATTGTTGCACTCAGAAGATGAAGCCTTTCATACAAAGTAGGTTAAAATGTAGTTAGTTACTTCTTCTAAGACATCAATTCACACCTTCCCAGTTCCCACTTATCTTGACGCTTACAATTCATCCATATTATTAGCTAATCGTACATTCTAATAAGAATATTTCAAAGTTGGGATCAATTCACTTTTTAATTCAAGATGTAGATTTTATTTTAAATATTGTACAAGTTCTGTCATGAAAAGGTTTTACTATCCAACCTAATGACAAGTAAATATGAATGGATGTTCTATCATAAGAAAGTAAACAATTAGTTTTGATTTTAATTGATTGAATTTAATAATGAATAAACACAATAATGACAAAATAGTTAGTTACTTGTGCAACAGGTTGCTCTGTAATTCCCATAAACCCACAAGCAGTTAGATGGTAGAAAAACCATCTAGAAAAAGACAATACATTGACAAAACATTACTCTAAAATAAAGTAATAAACACTTCTTGTGAAAGTAAAAAAAAGTTAACATGTCAACAATGTTGACAATATGTGTGACATTAGTTCAACACATATAATTATTCACTAGTGTGAAATAAGAATCTACTTCCACCCCCTGCAGAGAGGGCAGATCAGCCTGCCCCAAGCACATTGGTTCAGTCGTTACTAGTTGCTTCCTTGTGTTGGAAGAGTAGTTTCCACCGTCCGTTCCTTTAGCAGGCTCTGGAGACAGCAGACTGTCCAGATCGGTCTCCACTGGGAACAGAGCTGAAAACTCACACAGTGGGGAGGAGTCGAAGTTGATGGACTGGATGTACGGTAGGTTCTCCAGATCGTAGTCTATACTGCCAGAATTCAGAGGGCTGTCAGCAGGACATAGACTGGCTGCACTAAACCCTCCTGATGAAGCAGATATAGCTTGGGAGGACTGCAATGGTTCCAAGGAGTACTGCTGGCTGTATTTAGGCATGGAGTGGGCAGAGGTACTGTCGTTCAGCATCAGAGGGATCTTTCTCTTCATGCCCAGAACTTTCTGCTGCTGGGACTGGGAGTCTTTCAGTTTCAGTTTCAGACTGGCAATTTCCCTCCTCAAAGCCTCGTTCTCATGTTTAATAGAGATGCAATAGGCTAGGATGTTCTCCTGTTTTCCCTTCATCAGCTGAACATCACTGAGGATCTTAGACACCTCCTCAGGAAACACCTTCAGCTCATCCTGCTTCAGATTGGACACATTGGTGACTTTGCGTTTGATGTTCTTCAGCAGCTGATCTCGTCCTCTGATGAAAAAAGGATGTTGGAACTCTGTGTCGTCGAACTCCTGTTTCACAAGAACCCCATGCTCGTGGACCACCTTACGGAATCCATATATGTTGAGTTGTCGTATGAAGCTGGTCATGTTGTTGTGCTTGAAAACATTTGGAAGAACCTCCTTGGAGAAGCGATCCTGGTCAAATACATGAAAACTAGTTCCATTTGGGCTCCAGCAGATGAGAGGGTCAGTTTCTGGGTCTTCCACCAGTGTCTTAAGTTTGGTCAGAAAAGCTGGAACTCTGCTGCGGCTAACGACCACACCTTCAGATCCACCGCTGTGAAACACCATGCTCCCAAAACGACAAGGATTCAATAAAACAAAGCCACCGTTCACAGGTCAACAGTCTGAGTTAGTTAGTAGATGAAGAATGAGATCTTATGAGAGAATTGTTGAATATATATAGAAAAAAAGTTCTATTATGACATCATACTGTGACATCACAAATGTTCTAGAATGTTCTATATGACATCATACTGTGACATCACAAATGTTCTAGAATGTTCTATATGACATCATACTGTGACATCACAAATGTTCTAGAATGTTCTATATGACATCATACTGTGACATCACAAATGTTCTAGAATGTTCTATATGTAAAAATAAGTAAAATAAATTGATGTCATAGTAGAACATGCTATAACATTTAATGTTGTAGCATGTTCTACTATGACATCAATTTTGTTTTTACTTATTTTTGTTCATTCATGTATATATGTCTAAGGAAACCAACAAACAGTTATAATCTTACACATATATGTGAAAAGATATATATATTAAAAAAAAAGAATAAAGATTTTTTTTCATAAGAATTTATAATTTCGTTTTTTTTTTATAGCTACGAGTAATCGATTACTCACGCCCATCCCTAGTACATACGTACATCTGATTAACACTATCACTCAGTAGTACTAATTTATATATTCTATACCCAATTTAATCACCTGTACATTGTATACTATTGCACTTTACTGTTTACATTTGCACTCTGGTTGGATGCCAAACTTTGTTGTGCTGTACTTGTGCTGCATGATGACAATACATTTGAATCTAATCTAAACGCCGCGAGAATCACCATCACCTCGCAGCGCAGCGCAACATTTAAAAGCACAAAGAGATCGACTTTGTCTCTGTGGGCGTTTGGGTGAAGACCTACAAATGAACGTTGTACTGCAGACCGGTGGTCATATTCTGTGTGAAGGAAAAACAGTGTTGTGATTCATGAGTGAAAACTGAACTTGATATAATGGAATAAACTCACTTCATATTCCATCAATGTCGAGAGAAGGAGGACCCATATGGTATTTGAACCCTTTCACTACCACCTACCAAAGGGTTAACCCTTTCACTGCGACAATACAGAAGGTTAACCCTTTCACTGTCACACGACAGCGGGGTTAACCCTTTCACAACCACACAAAAGAAGGTTAACCCTTTCACCGCCACACTACATAATGTAATGTTAACCCTTTCACTACCACACACTACAGACGGTTACGACGCAGAGGCCCCAGCGCGGTCTCCACGCACTTGGTGAATGTGCGAGGGGCCAGAGAGTAGCCGAACGGCAGCCTCTGGTATTCTTACGCTACGCCCCGGAAAGAGGAAGCGAAGGAATTTCCTGTGAGGAGGGAAGATCGGGATGTGAAAGTACGCATCCTTCAGGTCTATGGAGGTGAACCAGTCTCCCACTCTGACAGCGCCTAGCAGGTGTTTGACGGTCAACATTCTGAACCGTCTCGCCACAATCAGCCGATTGAACGCGGACAGGTCCAGAATAGACCTGACAGCTCCCGATTTCTTGGGCACCAGAAAATACCGGGAGTAAACGCCACACATTGCGTCCTCCCTTGGGACCACGACGATGGCCTGCTTCGCCAACAGCGATTGGATCTCGTCGGCCAGAGCGGTCACCGCTGCGGACCCTGACAAAAGGGTCTGTACCAAACCCAAAAAACGGGGGGTGGGGTTGTGCAAACTGCAACACAAGCCCCTGCCTCAGCGTTCTCTCCATCTACCTCGACATATGTCACTGATGTAGCCATACGTGATGATAATCCCTAAGCGCACCCGCCGCCAACTGGCGCTATACACTGTACATTGGAATACTGACAAAGCCATACTTGGTAATTTACTGTACAACTGGGTTAGGACATTTGTAGGGGCCAGTTTCGAATTGCAGTCTCCCGTCACGTGACTTTTAAACCCAGAGAGCATCCAGAGTGTGATGTGACTTTTAAACCCAGAGAGCATCCAGAGTGTGATGTGACTTTTAAACCCAGAGAGCATCCAGAGTGTGATGTGACTTTTAAACCCAGAGAGCATCCAGAGTGTGATGTGACTTTTAAACACAGAGAGCAAACAGAGTGTGATGTGACTTTTAAACCCAGAGAGCATCCAGAGTGTGATTTGACTTTTAAACCCAGAGAGCATCCAGAGTGTGATGTGACTTTTAAACCCAGAGAGCATCCAGAGTGTGATGTGACTTTTAAACCCAGAGAGCATCCAGAGTGTGATGTGACTTTTAAACCCAGAGAGCATCCAGAGTGTGATTTGACTTTTAAACCCAGAGAGCATCCAGAGTGTGATGTGACTTTTAAACCCAGAGAGCATCCAGAGTGTGATGTGACTTTTAAACCCAGAGAGCATCCAGAGTGTGATGTGACTTTTAAACCCAGAGAGCAAACAGAGAGGGACGTGACTTTTAAACACAGAGAGCAAACAGAGAGGGACGTGACTTTTAAACACAGAGAGCAAACAGAGTGTGATGTGACTTTTAAACCCAGAGAGCATCCAGAGTGTGATGTGACTTTTTTTAACACTAGCACAGCCATGGAGAAAATTACACTAATTCCCGCCGGGAACGGGTCAGATGACCCGACAGCCTTTAGAATGGAGATGGGAGGGAGAGAAGGGAGGGAGGGTCAATGAGGGCGGGAGGGAGGGAGAAGGAGAAAGGGAGGGAGGGAGAGAGAGAGAGGGAGAGAGGAAGGGAGGGAGGGAGAGGAAGTGAGGAGGGAGAGGGAGGTATAGAGAGAGGGAAAGAGAGGGAGAAAGAGAGAGGGAGGGAGAAGGAGAGATGGAGGGAGAGAGAGGGAGGGAGGGAGAGAAAGGGAGAGAGAGAAAGGGAGGGAGAGAGTGAAAGGGAGGGAGGGTCAAGGAGGGAGGGAGGTGGCCGCTCAGCAGAAATAGCTGAAATAACGTTCTAATTCCATTTTCCTGAAGTCATTTTGAAATTTCAGAAACCGTGCCAGATAAAACGGGTACTTTTAGAAAAAGTCATTGAGTGACAGAGCTGGAGCTCGACCGAGTGACGAGGACACATTTATTGAAAATGCCTAGGGGTCATGTGACCCCTTGTCGGCTGTGCTAGTGTTAACACATTAACTGCCACGCAGTTTGCCCCTCTCATACTATCTCATACTATCTATCGTTCAGGATGTAGGAACGTTGTACTTTTTCATTCATAGATTCATACGAAAATACCGTCTAGAATATAAATATGTTTTTATCGTTTTCTGCAGTAATTCCTAGAACGCTAGTTATAGGCCTAAACGCATAATATAGATTATCGATTGCAGTTTATTCGTGATACACGCTATATTAAAAAATCCAACTGAATATGATCCTAAACGTTATGACTCATCATGCGCGGATGAGCGGGGGGGGGGGGGGGGGGTCGTTTTATAATTCCGTGATCGTCAGTAAATGCTTTATGTAGTATGGGTGATATATTGATCAGAGCAGTTTGCATTAATAATAATAAACAATCACGCTGAAAGTAACGTTACTGTCCTCTTACCGTTCGCCGATGAGACTGGAGGAAAAAGATCCCACTTATTTGACGGCGATCGACTAGATCCATTTCCGGTTTGTATAATAATAATAAACGCCCAAATCATATCGATTATCGAGTTATGGCAGCGATCCATATACACGGAGGTGTGTCTAGAGTCCCGCAACAATATGTGCCTGCCGGACGCATTTCCCAGATGCACGGAGATCACCAGAGATCCATTTACGGTTGTAACTCGCCCGATCATCCACCCGGCGGCGGTATTGAAGCGTTGCACGGTTGTGCCGAGTCCCACTGTCTCAGCCGAGGCTGGGTGAGGAAATTATGAATAACATGGCGAAAAAATTAAATATGATCTCAATAACGTCGTACGCCGTGGAATGGCGGAATTCGCATGACCTTGAAACCCGTCGTAAGCCGTTTTTGGCGGTGGATGTGTTAAACACAGAGAGCATACAGAGTGGGTTGTGACTTTTAAACACAGAGAGCAAACAGAGTGTGATGTGACTTTTAAACACAAAGATCCTCCATGGGGTGATGTGACTTTTAAAAAGTCAAGTTAGACCGCGCTCACAAAGTCTGACACTGGGTGCTGTAATCCCGTAGAATTGAGTTGAAGAAAGCAGGAAGCCGGACCAGCACTCTCAGATTCAATATTTTTTTCGTATGTTTCAGGCTGCCATTAAAAAATATTGAATCTGAGAGTGCTGGTCCGGCTTCCTGCTTTCTTCAACGTGATGTGACTTTTAAACACAGAGAGCATCCTGAGGGTGATGTGACTGACTTGTGACAGGATGTGTAACTGATGTGCGCTGTACATGTATGGCACACACGGTGCATTTCACAGAGTAAATTTTACTCAAACTGAGTACATTTGACTCAAACAAAAATGTACTCTGCGAAATTTACCGTGTAGTTGCTTCATGGTATAATAATAATAATAATAATAATAATAATAATAATAATAATAATAATAATAATAATAATAATAATAATAATACATCTATCTTATATAGCGCTTTTCCAGGTGCTCAAAGACGCTTTACATGGGCAGGAGAGACAAACTATGGCAAAACAAAAAAACAGAACAAAAACAGAACAAAAATAATACATGACAAAATAAAATAAAACCGACAGAATTAGAGGTCAAAAGCAAGATTGAAAAGGTGAGTTTTGAGGGCTTATTTAAAAGATGTCAGGGTGTTTGCATCACGGATATGGCTGGGGAGGGCATTCCAGAGGGAGGGGGCAGCATCAGCAAAGGCCCTGTCGCCCCAGGTCCGGAGCTTGGTCGTGGGAGGTGTTAGGAGGTTGGCATCTGCAGACCTAAAGGCATCTACATGCTACAGCAACTTCAAAGCAACTTCAAAACAACATCAGCGCGATTTCAGCGCGGTTGTTGTTTAGGGTCTGTTAGACTGTGTTGCGAGGATGCTGCGTACATGTCTCCAAAATCTAACCTAAACAACCGTTGCGTTGATATTGCGTAGCAGTGATTGGTTGGTTAGCGAATGGGGGCGGGGCTGTCATAGAATAATATTGGTCTCGCAGAGAATACCATCCGCCATTGTTGTAGCCAGCCAGCGTTGATGCTAAATAATTAGCGTCACATAGCTGGCCTTTTTCTGAAAACCCAAGCACATATTGTTCCATAGCATACGCCTTCAGTTGATCATGACAAATCCTATCTTACCTTGACGATTAAAAAGCCTCCATAATTTAGTAAATAAAGCTGTAGCCAGCCAGCTAGCATTGGTGCTATACAAAATGCTATCCACATTAGCTACATAGCTAACCAACTAAATACAATGGTATCCTGAGGTAACTTTAACATTAAATACAACGTTTGCTAGTCGAAATGACTGGACACACACAGGGACAAGTTAAACATCAATCAATTAATTTATTCCAATAGGTAGTTTGAGCTGCATGTGAGCCGAGGTCCTCTCCATTGGAAACTAATGACGTTACGGTAACGTTAGCTCGAAAAGCACAGAAAGTTAAGCTGCTAGCAACAGACACTATAACACTTCCGGTCGGGGGATTTCAAAATAAAAGAGCGACGTCTAAAATCACCGGAAATACGTTTATTTTGTACATTATCTAACGTTAACACGAACCTAAACTAACTTTAGTTAAACTAACTTTGCGCGTTGATGTTGCAGAAGCATAAAGGCAGAGTGTCTAAAACACTGTTGCTTTGTCGATGTTGTGTTGCAGTTGCTTTGAAGTTTCTGTAGCATGCAGAGGCCTTAAGGCGACGGATGGGCATGTGACGGTGGAGGAGGTCGGACACTCTTGAATGACACTCAGGGAGAGACGCTACACCCACGCCATACAGCACCTGTCGACGTGGGAAGCTGCCCTCGAGTGATGAACGTGCAGGAGAACCAAGTTCACTGAGTGATTCAGTGTAATGTCTGTATTGTAGTGCACAGTCTCTGAGTAGACCTTCTCAGCCTGCATTCCTCATTGGGAACGCTTGTCATCGCCATTATCTGCACTTGCTAGTATGTAACACCAGCGGCAAAAAAAATCTGACCTCGATCTGAGCCGTCGGCCTTTCATCTCAGATGTCGGCCTCTGATCTGAGCCGTCAATCTTTGATCTGAGCGGTCAATGTTTGAAATATAAAAGAAAAGAACATCAATAATGCAGGTCCGTGCCTGCCCGTCAACCTGTCCATCAAGTTTGCGGCAAAGCGGATAGGAAATGCGAGAGTTGCAGTGCAGTTGCGGACGGACGGACGGACGGACGGACGGACGGACGGACGGACGGACAGACAGACAGACAGACAGACAGACAGACAGGCAGGCAGGCAGGCAGACAGACAGACAGACAGACAGACAGACAGACAGACAGACAGACAGAGAGACAGACAGACAGACAGACAGACAGACAGACAGACAGACAGACAGACAGACAGACAGACAGACCCCCTTGTGCTCCGTGCGAGCGGATATAAAGAGCGTGCGGATATAAAGAGCGTGCGGATATAAAGAGCGTGCAAATATAAAGAACGTGCGGATATAAAGAGCGTGCGGATATAAAGAGCGTGCGGAACGTGCGGATATAAAGAGCGTGCGGATATAAAGAGCGTGCAAATATAAAGAGCGTGCGGATATAAAGAGCGTGCAAATATAAAGAACGTGCGGATATAAAGAGCGTGCGGATATAAAGAGCGTGCGGATATAAAGAGCGTGCAAATATAAAGAACGTGCGGATATAAAGAGCGTGCGGATATAAGGAACGCGCGGTCGTAGCCAAAGTGTCGAACTCCACAGAGTTGCAGGGTGGAATGTTCAGAAGCCGAGGAGCTGATTGGTCGAGAGGGCTGCTGACAGGTGGATTGGGATGATGGATGGCTTTTCATGTAGATGCCGACTCCCTCCCTCCCACCAGGAGGCATTTTGGATCCTGAGACCCTAATAGCACTTGAAGTGAGAGTGGAAGATTGGAGGTACTGTGTGTGTGTGTATATATATAAGCAGCCTTCTGGAGACGGCTCGGGTTGCAGTGTTGATCAGGTTTCGAGTTCGGTATCAGCATATTACTAGGAAATTCGCATAGCATATGGATTCATACTATTCTCGCATACTGCATTCCCACGAGCAGTCTCTTTATTGCACAGCGTATTGCATAGGCAAGCGGAGACATATAACCCAACGGAAGTTTTCCCAAGTTGCATTTATTGGTCTGCAGCACATCCTCAGGACACACAAGTAGAGAGAGTGCTGTGAGATTTTACACAATACACCCACCGACGTTACGGGACTGATCTTTTGCTGGACATCCACAGATGGAGATTTTCATTTGAAACCTTTATTTATTCTTAGGGGCGGCTGGGTGGCGCAGCGGACATTGCGCTCGTCACAAACGCAAGAGACACCGGTCTCGAATCCGGCTGTCAGCGTTGCCTCCGGCTTGGGCCGGCCGTCATACTGACTCAATTGGCAGAGTCAGCGGGAGGGGAGTCGATGGGTGGTAGTCTGGTCGTGGTAGGGGACGCCTGCACAGCAGAGACAGCAAACGTCGGGGGCAGTGTGAGCCTCCCACACGTTACACCTCGCCAATGAGAGTCCGCGCTGGCAGGTGAAAAGAAGTGACTGGCTGCCTCCACATGTATCGGAGGGGACACGTGATGCAAGGCTTCTATCCTCCCTACGACCGGCCAGTGGGGGGCACATGCGAGCAACGATCAGGACAGGGGAGGGAGAATTGGCACGAGAGGAAATTGGGATGGGAGAAAAATCACAGAAAAAGGAGGAGATTGTGTTCATCAATGAGGTCATTCCACCAGTGTTGGAATGACATTGTTGTGTTCATCAAAGTAGCAAACGATATGCAAGTCGTCTATAACAAAGTGTACTGTGTATAATACGATTCATAATACATTATAATTTCAGTCTCTGGTCTCTGAGGGGACAAATAAATATCAATGCAAAAAGATCTATCTGGAATATTCTGGGTTTATCGCTCAAATGCCCTGGGTCTCTTAGATCATTCTGGAATGTAAAATAGTCTAGGCACTAGTATATTCTACAACCTTCTAGAATATAAGGCACCATGACAACGAAGCATACAACTCTAACAATAACATTCGGTGTGTATACACATAGCAGATAATAAATTAAATGAAGTGCAATCAGTCCTTAATAATACTTTAAAATTAACCACACATAAACGTATGAGCACAGCAAGGTTATTCTAACAATTTAAGTAATCACTCCATTAAAGGCACATTGAAGCGCTAAAAGGCGCTGCTTTTCTATCTTATCTAATCAGTTAAATCGGTTCTAGTGGCTTCTCCACGTTGATAATTATTTATCTCTTATTCCTTATCTATATCTTTCCATTGATTTTTATTTTATTTAATTTTTTCTTCTCATTACTCTATATTTTTTAAATATATTTTAACTTACATTGTTCTTTTCCAATGTTCTTCACATTAAGGTGTCAATATTACTCTATATTTTTTAAATATATTTTAACTTACATTATTCTTTTCCAATGTTCTTCACATTAAGGTGTCAATATTGCTCTACAATCTTTTCCTTTTTTTCCCCCACACGTTAGTGGAGGGTTCAAAGGAATATGTTGATAAAGGTTTATTCTCTTTTTTTATTTTATTTTTTATTTTTAGCTTTATGTTATTTATCACAATACTTCATTACAGTAAGGGAAGGTGCAAGACCAAAAGCGACATTCTATTGCAATAGAATGGAAATGTTAGATCCTATGGCAATTAGCATAGGAAAATTAGGATTACAATGCTCAGTTTGGGCAATCCGGTGGACCATGGGAGAAAGTCAATCGCGGAGGATGTGTTCTTGGAACACAGGCATGTTCGACTTTCTGGGTGAGGGGAAAATAGGGGATTTTTATTTGTATATATATATGTTTTTAAGCTCAGCTCTCAACGGGACCTCATTAATTGGATGTGCATCTATTGTAGCTTCATACTCCAGAAACATTACCAAAAACTACACGAAAACATGCATAGACTATGGCTAGTTTGAATATAATGGTATGGAACACCGGTGGGATAAACAAACAACACAAGCGCAAAAGCGTGCTTACACTGATGAAAAAAGAACATGTGGACGTGGCTCTATTAAGCGAAACGCACATTTTAGAGGGAGACATAAATACGTTAGCGGATAACATATACCATAATATTAGTCACTCTTCTTTTGCTACGAGAACTAGAGGGGTAGCCATAGTCGTCAGACGCAAATTAAATATCGAATTGAAAGGGGTATGGTCGGATGCTGAGGGGCGCATAACTATAGCTAGGATTATACACAATAACAGGAAAATTGCATTGGCAGCGGTATATGCCCCGAATTTGTACGAAGTGGGTTTCTTCACTTCACTAACAGGAGAAATGTTAAACCATCCCGAGTACTCATATATAATAGGTGCGGATTTTAATGCCATTTGGAACCCAAGGATGGACAAAACTTACCTTTCCTTCTCCAGCGAACAAAAGAATTCATCTAAAGCATTAAAAGATTGGTCGAAATCAACAGGAGTAACTGATTTATGGCGTTCACTTAACCCCATGACCCGCAAGTACTCCTGTCGTTCGGCGAGACACAACACACTATCCAGAATTGATTACGTCTTTGCATCCCCGAGAATATTTGATAAATATGAAGTGGAAATGACACCCAATGCGCTATCAGATCACTGCTACTTAATCCTGAAAGCAACATTTGGTACACTATCTACCCGGGCCCCAAGATGGCGTTTTAATTCGATGCTGCTTAACAACAAGGAATTCATTACACAAATTAAAGAAGCTCTCACAGTATTCCTACAAGATAATGCTAACTCGGTGCAAGATCCCAGAATATTATGGATGTCGGTAAAGAATATGATCAAGGATTTCTCGGATAGATTTACCTCCATATTGCGCAAAAATCAAAACACAAAACTGTCTGAAATGGAAACGCTTTACTCAACGCTTTTTAATTCTTTAAAATACAACAACTCTACTAGACTAGATAACCAAGTTAACATTCTAAAGACAGAGATCAAAGCAATGTACAGACAAAAATCGGAATTGCAAATACGCAGCACTAGACAACAGCAGTACTTCCAAGGTTCTAAACCTAGTCACCTATTAGCCATGCGACTAAGAATTAATGCAAAATTTGCAGATATAACTGCCATTAGGAAACAACAAGCTCTAGTAACAGAACCCAAAATAATAAACGATACATTCAAAGAATTCTACTCCGATTTATATAACTCAGAAACGACCTTTGATCAAGACAAATTAGACACATATCTTAATCAAATTACTCTCCCTAAACTTACGGATGAAGACGCTAAACAGTTAGAAGTACCGATCACATTAGAAGAACTCAAGAAGGCCATATCCGGAATGAAAAACGGCAAAGCTCCGGGAATTGACGGTATCCCATCAGAAATGTACATTTCTTGCTGGGACATATTTGGACCCTTATTACTAAATATGATCTTATACTCAGTCAAAGAGGGAAGCTTCATTGAACACCAAAATACCGCACTCATTTCAGTTCTTCACAAAAAAGACAAAGACCCCACTGAGTGCGGTAGTTACCGTCCTTTAAGCCTCCTCGGAACCGATGTCAAACTGTACTCTAAGATATTAGCCATCAGATTGCAAAAGCATATGACGTCTTTAGTTCATCCGGACCAAACAGGCTTCATAAAAGGTCGCCTGATCAATGATAACATAAGGCGAATACTGCACGTACTAGATACAGACAAAGAGGACATCACACCTAAGGCGATACTATCCCTGGATGCTATGAAAGCATTTGACAGGTTGGAATGGTCGTTTCTATGGGCAGTATTGGAAAGGATGGGGTTAGGAAAAGGTTTCATTGATATGATTAAAGTACTATACAAGGACCCATCGGCCAGGATTACAACAGGCACATTCATCTCCGATATCTTTCCGGTATCACGCTCAGCCAGACAAGGTTGCCCTCTTAGTCCCGGACTATTCGATCTATCATTAGAACCTTTAGCACAATTTATAAGACAATCCCAACACATAGAACCAATAGTAATCAAGGGCACACATCATAAAATTAGTTTATATGCGGACGACGTAATATTATTCATGCAAAACCCCAACAACACATTGCCGCTTATACTCAAGTTGATAGAGAACTTTGGTGATTTATCGGGATTTAAAATAAATTGGCCTAAGTCGGCTTTTCTTCCTCTTAACACCAGTGCAAAAAAAGAGACAACCCTCCCAGGTGCGATACCCATGGTCATACATTTCAGATGCTTGGGTGTGGAAATATTTCCCACCATAAGACAAACGGTGAAGCACAATTACACAAAAATACAGAACTAAATCAAAGACGACCTGGACAGGTGGGCAAAACTTAAAAACTCAGTACAGGCAAGGGTATCAATAGTTAAGATGGATGTATTACCAAGAATCAATTTCTTCAGCTCAATGCTTCCGTTACCTCCTCCAGAGGGCTACTGGAAAAGATTACAAACCTCCACATACAAATTTATTTGGAATAACAAACCACCTCGCATAAAAAGATCCACCGCACAGAGAAATAAAGCAGACGGTGGCATGGCAGTCCCAGATTTTTTACAATATTTTAATGCCTTCACATTAAGATCATTGAAGAAGATATGGTTTGACCCCGAGGCTTTGGTATCTTGGAGAAAATTAGAAGAAAACATAGTAGCCCCACAGAGATTGAAAGACATAGCATACACTAAACTTTCAATCAAGCATTGTGAGAGAGAATTTGGCCCAATAATTACTCATGCAATCAGGACATGGCGGGAAACACAAAGGACATTTCCTAACCCTCAAGTATGGCATAATCACACTCCCATATTCAATAACAATGCTCTCTTAATGGGAAAACGACCTATAAGATTCCCTATATGGGAAGAGAGAGGCATACACTCATTAGGGGATATTTTTAATAACAAGGGCCTCTGTAGTTATGTCGAAATATGCATAAAGTTTAACCTCACCGAGTCCACATGGCTTTTTTACATACAGTTACGACTTTGTATGAGATCTCACGGTGTTCCATTACACATACCAATTGAACACCACAGATACCACAAATTTTTCTATGAAAGAGATACATTGGGAGGTTTTGTATCAGGTTTTTATTATCAATTACTAACGTCCTCGTATGAAACCCTTCAACTAGACAATGTCTGGAGGAGGGATATACCAGACCTGGAAAATGACTTTGATTGGCAAGGAGCCTGGGCAAATGTCCGACTTACATCAAGGAACCCGGATCATCAACAAATCAATCTGAACTATATTCACAGGACATACTTGACTCCTATAAGGCTGTGCAAAATGGGGCTTATACAAGACTCCAAATGCTCCCAATGTACAAATGGGGACGAAGGAACATTTATGCACATGTATTGGGACTGCCCACCAGTTAAGGCATTCTGGAAAGATGTGTCCCAACAATTATCAATACTCGTATTTTGGAATATACCTGTACACCCCGCGGTATTGCTATTGAATGATGTTTTTGAGTTTGCAGTGAATCCACAACTAAAAAGATTGGTTTTATCGGGTATCACAGTAGCTAAAAAACTGATCGCATCACGTTGGTTTCAACCGGAAAAAATGTGCCGGAAAGTGTGGTTTCTTACATATCTCGATGTGATATATCAAGAAATATCTACAGCAAGAATTCTGGGGCTCAATGAATCCAAAATGTCAATGTGGTTAGAAGTGGTGGAGAGAATTAAAGCTAGCCTATAATGGTGGTGTCTGGTTAGGAGTGAGGGATAATGGAGGTACTATCCAAGAGGGGGTCCGGGAGGGGGGGGTTTGAGCTGGAGCATATGTGTGTAGGGTTTTAGAAAATAGGTATTAGGGGTATATTATATACTAACATTTATATAATTGTAACTTCGCTGGATATACACTGTATACGGTTAAAATGTTATTATTGACTATTTTTGTTTTATCCTGTTTCTGTACTTGCATATATTTTAACCACCTTTACTGAAAGTTTCATTATACATTGTGTGTTGAGTACTGACTTTTAATAAGTTTTGTTTTGCAATAATAAAAAAAAATTAAAAAAAAAAAAAGAAAAAGGAGGAGAAAAAGTAGACAAAAAAAAATAAACCTTTGTTTATTCTTGAAAAGGGACAGTGAGGTTTTACCCTCGCTTGCAATGCCATCGAGATTACAAATACAAACAGTTCGGAGTACATAATAAGGGATAAATACATTTGCATAAATAGGAAAACAACACACGTAAAAAAATTTAATAAAAGAGAGATCAAATTAAAAACAGTTACCCACTGAGGTAGGGAGGTTTGTGAGTTTTTAAATTGTCCATCGGATAGTGGGGTATTGATTTTGAGAGTGAGTTCATTCCAGGAAGCTGGTGCATCAAAACGAAAGGCAGACGTACCAAGTTCAGATTTAACTCGTGGGACCTTTAGTGTAAAGACCATCATTTGAGCCGCGTGTCAGATAAGGTCCATAATTCCACTCTAGCATCGGTGTGATATATGGTGGCAATTTTCCATCAATGGCCTTAAAGATAAACAGATACCAATGCTTTCACACGTGCACCTCCACACATCACATGCACCTCTATCCAAACCAATATTAGACAATCTCTCAAGTGGCGAGCGACTGTATCAAAAGCTTTTGGCAGATCAATAAATAGGGCGGCACAATGGTTACTCTTGCCACCTAGTGGCAAGAGGAAACATCAGGGATATCCTGACACAACTTGTATTTACCTGCACTATTCTTACCCTGCCTACTCTTATACACTGCCTATCAAATTCATGTGTCGGTTATTGCACTTTTTACTTCTTACTGATGACTATTTTTAAACTGAATCATTTTAAACTATTTTTATTATTTGCTAGATCCAAATGTGAAACACTGTGATTATTTGTATTACTGAATAGAGAGCCTATTAGGATGCTAGATCCTAATGTGAAACACTGTGATTTGCCATACCTTGCTATGCTCGCTCATGCCTGTATTTTTTATGTCCGTTCTATTTTATAATTTTTTGACTATTTTTAAACTGAATCATTTTAAACTATTTTTACTATTTGTGTTACTGAAAACTGTAAGCGGAGAGCCTATTGGGATGCTAGATCCTAATGTGAAACACTGTGATTCTACCTGTCTATCTTTTTATGCTCGCTTATGCCTGTATTTTTTACTGTTGTGAAGCACTTTGAACTGCAACCTCTGTATGAAAAGTGCTATACAAATAAAGTTATTATTATTATTATTATAAGTGCCGAAATGTTATAATTTGTAACTAATGTGATGGCTGAAACTGTGCTGTGATTGGCTCTGAAACCAGCTTGGTGTGGGCTTAGTATTGAGTTGTATTGAGTTGAAAGAAAGGACTTAAGCTGATTATTTACCAACGATTCCAGGACTTTAGCTAGGCAGGGACGTTTTGGAGATAGGACGGTAATTATTCAAATAATAATAATAATAATAATAATAATTCATTTAATTTATATAGCGCTTCTCAATAACCCGAAGTCGCTGACAGTAGTCGGGAGCAGGGGTACAAACAAAGAGACGAAAGCAAAGAAACAAAACAAAACAACAAAGAAACAAAAACAAAGGAACATGAGACCATGGGGGGAACGGGGGAGACAGCCTGATGGCACAAAAAAAAAAAAAAAAAAAGACTAGAGACATATCGATCAGGTTGGAGGGGAGGGGGGGGTTTAGGGGTGGGGGGGGTTGAAGGCAAGGGAGAACAGGTGGGTTTTGAGGCGAGCTTTGAAGGTGGAGAGTGTAGGGGAGTCTCTGATGGACTGGGGGAGGGAGTTCCAGAGTCGGGGTGCAGTGCGAGAGAAGGCCCGATCTCCGAAGTTTTTAAGCTTGGATGTCGGGACAGTGAGGGAGGCAGTGGAGGAGGACCGGAGGGAACGGGTTGGGCGGTAGGGGAGAAGGAGATCAGTCAGGTAGGGGGGGGCCAGGCTGTGGAGGGCTTTGAAGGTGAGGAGTAGTGTTTTAAAGTTAATGCGGTGTTTGATCGGGAGCCAGTGGAGGGAGTGGAGGACAGGAGTGATGTGTTCGCGGGACCGGGTGTTAGTGAGGAGGCGGGTGGCTGAATTTTGGACCATTTGCAGTTTATGGAGGGAGCGGGAGGTGATACCAGTGAGGAGGGAGTTGCAGTAGTCCAGGCGGGAGGAGATGAAGGCGTGAATGAGGGATTCAGCAGCGGGGGGGGAGAGGCAGTGACGGATTTTTGCGATGTTGCGGAGGTGAAAGTAGGATGTTTTCACGATGGAGCGGACGTGGGGGTCAAATGAGAGGGTGGGGTCAAGGAGGACACCAAGGTTGCGGACTAGGGGGGAGGGGGTGATGGTGGAGTCGTTGATGGTGAGTGTGATGGGTCCGGATCTGGTGAGGGTGGTTTTGGTGCCAATGATGAGGAGTTCAGTCTTGTCACTGTTGAGTTTGAGGAAGTTGTGGGTCATCCAAGTTTGGAGTTCGGTGATGCATGATTCGATGTGACTGAGGGGTGGGCTGTGGGGGGATTGTGTACTGATGTATATTTGGGTGTCGTCAGCGTAACAGTGGAAGTTGAGGTGGTATTTGCGAATGATGTGACCAAGGGGGAGAATGTAGCAGATGAAGAGCAGGGGGCCGAGGACTGAGCCTTGGGGGACCCCCTGTGTGACTGGGGAGGGGGGGGAGGTGTGGCCGGAGAGGGAGATGAATTGGTGTCTGTCAGTGAGGTAGGAGGAGAACCAGTCAAGTGCTGTGCCCTCAACACCCAGTTGGTGCAGCCTTTGGAGGAGGATGGAGTGACACACTGTGTCAAAGGCTGCACTGAGATCGAGTAGGATCAGGATGTTGAGGGCACCGGAGTCAGCGGAGATGAGGAGGTCATTGATGACCTTTACCAGTGCAGTTTCGGTGCTGTGAGCGGGACGGAAGCCAGACTGAAGGGGTTCATATAGGGTGTTGGACTGGAGATGGGAGTGGAGTTGGGAGGCAGCAATACGTTCCAGTGTTTTTGAGAAAAAAGGAAGATTGGATATGGGGCGGTAGTTGGAGAGGCTGGATGGGTCAAGAGTGGGTTTTTTGAGGACAGGGGTGACAGCGGCGAGTTTGTAGGGGGAGGGGACGTGGCCTAGGGATAGTGACTGGTTGAAAAGGGCGGTGAGGTGGGGGATGAGAGCAGGGAGGCAGGCTTTGGTGAGAGTAGTGGGTAGGGGGTCAAGGGAGCAGGTAGTGGTCTTGGAGGTAGTCATGAGGTCCATGATGAAGGAGGAGTCAACTGGGGCGAAGGCAGTAAAAGGGGTGGGAGGGATGGAGTCAGGTGGGGGAAAAATGTTGGTGGGGGGGGCGGGGGTGGGGGAATTGGCGATGCGGGCAGTCAGTGAGCTGTTGATTAAAGATACTTTATTATTGAAGAAGAGGAGAAACGAGTTGCAGAGGTCAGGGGAGGAGAGTGAGTTATTGTCCGGGGGTTGTAAGAGTTTCTTGACAGTGGAGAAGAGGGTCCGGGGGTTGCGGTTGCTGCTGTTGATGATGGTGGAGTAGTGGGCAGATTTGGCAGCTTGGAGTGCATCACGGTAGGAGGAGACGTGCTGTTTGTGGAGGTCGGCGTGGATGGTGAGGCGGGTTTTTTTATAGAGGCGTTCTAGTTGACGGCCGGTCTGCTTCATGGAGCGGAGTTCCGGAGTGTACCAGGGGGAGGAGGTGGTGAATGAGACAGTGATGGTTTTCAGGGGTGCCAGTGAGTCGAGGGAGTCAGAGAGAGTAGAGTTGAGGAGGAGGGCATAGTCGTCGGGGTTAGAGGGGGCGGAGTCAGGGGGAAAGGCAGAGGATATGGATTGAGACAGTGTGAGAGGGTCGATGGATTTTATGTTACGGAAAGAGATGGTGCGTTTGATGGAGTGGTGGGGTGGGGGAAGGGGAGCAGAGAAAAGGATGCAGTAGTGGTCAGAGAGTGGGAATGGGATGGGGTGAGGATTGGATATGGGTAGGGAGGCAGAGCAAACAAGGTCAAGTGTGTGTCCTTTGTTGTGGGTGGGGAAGTTGATGTGCTGGGTGAGGCTAAAACAGTCAAGGAGGGAGAGGAAGTCAGGAGTGAGGTTTGAGTTTGGTTGGTCAACATGGATGTTGAGGTCACCGGTAAGTAGGAGGCGGGTGGAGAGAGTGGAGGCTATGGTCAGGAGATCAGAAAGTTCAGTTAAGAAAGAGGGATGAGGCTTTGGAGGGCGGTAGAGGAGTAGTGCAGTGATAGAGTTGGGGAGGGAGAGGGCAAGGTATTCGAAGGATAGCATGGGAGGGAGGTTTAGGTGCAGTTCAGTGATGGATAGGGAGAGTCACCCCCCGAACACCACCTTTATGTGGTGGAGTCACGGGCGCCGTTTTCCAGACATTAGCAAATCTTCCCAGTGAGATGGAAAGGTTAAGTATATGCTTCAAATTGCTCAGAGATAATTGGAGCTGCTGATTTTCGAAAAGAAAAATCTAAATGATCCTCACCAGTAGAGGTCCTGGGATTTATGGATTACAGAGCCTTTAGTACCTCTCTATATGAAAAGGGAGGAAAGGAAAAGAGAGGGCGTTGGCCCATGGCAGTCATACAATCACTACATCTACTGTACATCAGGCATCAACATCCATATCAACTGGGATATGCCTAGACAACTCTTTATGTGTGTCTGACTTAACCCTTAGGGGTCACGCTGGAGCTTTGAACCCGTCGGCGGACAACAAAAGAAATTAGAATCCCTCTTAAATGCTCAAAAAGGACATCTTTTCAGAAATCGATAAAAATAGAAAAATGGCCATTTCTAGTGCTTTGACATGTAAGGTATAGGTCCCCCAACTTGCTAAACCTAATACGACTTGTAAATACGTTTAATTCTTGCTAGATGGTATGCTTGTAATAATCTCCATTTGCGACCAAAAACTGCACGGACTACAATGTAGGACATATATCAGGCCAGTTAGGGTACCTTGTGTATACTGTTTACTTTGACTTACTTAGTATATATTCAGATTCAAATTCGTATTGCCTATATTTATTGTAACGTATAAGGTAACCCGATAGGGCTCAGAAAAACCCTCATCTGTACCTTTGTTTACACTATTTACTTTCTCATATTTTTGTATTCAGATCTATAATTGTATTGCCTATATTTATGTCTTTCTACTATTGCCCTTTCTATACCTGTATGAAAATGCCCAGCATTTTGCAAAGTGCCTGGACATTGTCATTCTGGTTAGACATCTCCCCAATGATTCAAATTTGATATGGATAGGTATAGCAAATTAGAGGTTTTTCAATTTTAAATGAACTGTTTTCCTGAATTTAGCCAGGTTTGAGGACGAGCTATGGATAAAATAATAGTCAGACTCTCAGCTTTTCCTCACAGCTCTGGTACATTATTATTTCTAAGCTGTTGGAAGTAAAAGCCACTGTTGTCTCTTAGCCAGATCTCTTAGCACGAGTCACTGAACAGCAGTTGATAGCTCATGCGAGAACCACGGTGAAATTATTTGATTCCATCGAGATCAGAACGTCAGATTAGAAGGTCAGCTACCGTATCACGCTTGCCATTACCATGCATTCCAATTTGATGAACATCGATCATCAGGGTGGGTACTGTATCTCTTAACGTGTGATTTTTCACACCTAAGTGTGGATATCGTGAAAAAAAAGTTAACCTGTGAATGATATTTATCTTCTCCCACATTGTTCGGTATGTCAACTCTCGACCCCGCCTCTCTCTTTACCCTTTGCATTTTCATAAACAAGGCCCCTCAAAACCAGTGGGGGGTCCGAGATTATCCTTGCGTATATACTGTAACTTTGACGCGCGTACACTCACACACTGCATCGACACCGGAGAACATGCAGTAAGACAGAGGAAGACAGAGTAAACCAGATAGGGATGTGCCTAGTTCACAGAATAGTGCATGGGTAGTGCCAGTGTACTTTAACAATTACTTCAACCGAATCAGAGACACCCATGCTTACCAAACTAGGCGCAGCTCAACTGACTTTGTGCCAGTCAGATTCAGGAGCTGTATGGGGAAGGAGTCATTTTTATATTCAGCAGCTGTCTATTGGAATCGTCTGCCCAGTGAACTGAAAACCATAGACAGTGCCGTTAGATTCAAGTCCAGCCTGAAGACATGGCTCAAAAGGGACTATACCTAGACACTTATCTTAAGGCACCCTTGCATGTTGTATGAGTCTGTATGTATATAAATGTTAAATGGTATATGTGATGTGTTGTGATGTCACGTTTTGTATGATGCATGTGTTAAGCATCACACTCCCCCACCCCCCTACAAGGACCACAATGGAAATAAGCTCTGAGCTTTTTGTGTTTCATCCTTGGCAGTATATCCCGACTGTGCTCTTCTGTCACATGTTTATTTTTATATTGTCAAATAAAGTCATTCATTCATTCATTCATTCATTCATTCATTCATTCATTCATTCATTCAACAGAAGATTAAAAGTCGCCGCTCCTCTCGTTTCCCCTGTAAATATCCTAACCCAACCCCTCCAATGTACAGTCATTTACCTAGTATGGTTTTGTCATAGTCCAATGTACAATTTTGTTTGTTTGTACAGAGTCTCCCCCCCTCAATGTACAGTTTTGCTTGCTTATACAGTGTGCCCCCCCCCCCCCCCCCCAACCACCTCCAATGTAAATACCCAGTATGGTTGTCAATATCCAGTGTACCCCACCCCCCCCACCCACCCTCCTCCAATGTA
>NW_028173396.1:0-2000 GCF_963971535.1 Notolepis coatsorum
GAGAGAGAGAGAGAGAGAGAGAGAGAGAGAGAGCACAGAGAGAGAGAGACAAGAACACAGAGAAGAGAATGACTTTCTGTAACAGACATTTGGAATATTGTATGAATTCCTGGATGATTCGGCCTCAGGAATTGGTACCAGTCTGGGAGCTGTAAGCTCGAGGAGAGTAGCTATGCACTGAAGTAATAATGGCTGTAGAATTATCAGGGGTTTTCTGAGGAAAGGCTTTGCCTTGTAGCCTCACAACCGGTACCAAACATAAGCAGCTTATCATCACTGCCCTTTCCCACTAATAAAAGAGAGGGGGGATCACGGATACGTAATTACCCCCGGACAGGTTGCGCTTGCGCTGCCTCTGGTGGGTGGTATCACAGGGACAGATGGAAGAGAGGAAGAAGATCTGGGGAAAGAAATGTATTCAGATTCAGATTCAGATTCCTTTATTGTCACGTATTTCAGTACCTTACAGCCAAGAAAGAGTGAAATTCAATTTGTTGTGGTTCCTCGACCATAGCAGCATCCAATAATATAAATACAATACAATTAGCATAGAATAAGAATAAAATAAGATAAAATATGACTAAAATAAACTTGACTATATACAGTTCTAAAAAGTGTGCAGTGCAGATAACAGGATGTAGATATTAAACTATATCACATTTTTATAACAAATAGCTCTGTACAGTTCCAAAATAAGTATGTTGTGTGATGTGCAATGAGCAATAAAAAAAAATATATATATATATATATATCTCAAGTGGGGGGGGGGGGGGGGGGGTCAATGGGCTCTGTTGGCGAGTCTGATGGCTTGGGGGAAAAAACTGTTCTTCAGCCGGTTGGTTCTGACTGTGTGGCTGCGGTAGCACTTTCCAGTATCACCCCAATTAATATGGAAACACCTCACTGTCCATCCACTGACCATTTCCATCACAGATGTCCTCCATGTTTGAAAATAACAAATCATTCACTAAAGTAATTGTAGCGACAACCCCGATAGAATAGTACTCTGGTGAAAGCAAAAGTCCTCCATTCAAAATTCTAAACGTATAACAGTAGGCCTATTTCATATTGAAATCTCTCACTTGTAGAGGCCAATTTTTTATACGATTTGGCACCAAATTATGAAATGGTTTTTCCCACCTGGCGAAAAACTGTTCCTCTTAATATGTTACAAGAGATGCTTAAATAACCATTTAACTGATGTTTTGTAACTTCTTCGCATGTATTGTCTACAATAATCTATGCACGCACGCATACATTTGCATTTAGTCATTTAGCTGACGCTTTTATCCAAAGTGACTTACAAATTCTGTACAACAAGTCAGCAGGACCTTTCAGCTAAGTAACAATGTTCATCAAACAGTGTTGTTGAACAACTAAGTCCTACAGTCTTAGTAGTAAAGATATATTAGCATAGTAAGTAGTAATATTGGCAAGGTAGATTACTTAGTAGCAAAGTGCATAATAGTCAAATACATAAACACACACAGACATATATAGGATATATATTTTGTTATTATTAGTTTGCCATCACTTTTATAATCAAATAATACTTTAATTTTTTTTATAATACTATGAATTGTTAACATTGTTTAGGTAGAGGCTTCAAAATAAGCCCTTTGGGGTTTCTGCCTCTCCCTGCACTGGATATTATTTGTTTGTTTTTGTGTATTTAAAAAAAAAAGGGAAATGTGTACTTAATTCTCAAAATTAGAAATAAAAAAGCACACATTCTCTATGACATTTCTGTCTTTTAATGTTTTTAACTGCATAGTAACTGCCTGGTTCCCTGTTTCTTTGTCCTGTCCATTTATTCATATTATTTTTTTTGGGCTGCGCCCTGGACCGATGTAAAAATTGGCTGGGGGGTGCTTTATAAATGCTAATATCATATCATATCATAGTCCTTGATCCATTGACCTCTACAACTGCCTTACACTGTAGTAATAACTACCTACCTCTACCATTATTACTCTGTATGATAGCATGTACAATAATGG
>NW_028173395.1:0-18488 GCF_963971535.1 Notolepis coatsorum
CGCCAAAAAAGGAAATGAACATAAATCAGACCACACTCAGTTTCTATCTTCATCTCTGAGTTTATTCTTTCTCTCTCTCTCTCCCCCTCTCTCTCTCTCTCTCCCTCTCCATCTCTCTCTTTCTCTCTCTTCCTCTCTCTCTCTCTCCCTCTCTGCGTGTGTTTCCTCAGCTGGACCTGCTGTCTGCAATCCATTGTGGTCACGGAGACAACTGAAGTTAAGCCTATGGAAGCAAAAAGGTGCGGTTTGGAGACCGAACTCGGGAAAAAGTGACTCTGCCACATTGTATTTGCTCCTCTCCAAAAGATCCAAAAAAAAAAAAAAAAAAAAAGTCAAGCATGGGGGTTTTAAATTAGGACCAGGCCGCCCACATTTCAAGGGCAGAGACTTTTTTTGGTTGAAGGAGAAGCAGGGAGGATACTAGACGTGAATGTTAAAAAAGACAGCGCGCTATAGCTAGCCTGGACCGGTCTGAGTGGCAAGGCGGCGTGAGCCCCGTGCCAAACGGGCCGCCTCTGCCTAAACCCAAGTCTCCCGCCATCTGCAACAAATGTGCTCTATTAAAGCAGTACCATATGGACAACAAGCTAGCTATTAACACGGCCCGGCACATCCCTCTTAACCTAGCCCAGATTTCAAACTTCCAGGCAAATTGACTGCTGAATTACTGCACTCCCCCATCAGCCATGTGGGTCTTGGCATGAGGCGGCGCTCCCCCAGCCCGCAGTCATTACCAGACTCCTGCCTGTCGCAAAGTGGGCTACACACAGTGGCTACTTTTACATGAGGGCCGTTCTTCAAACCTGGCTGCTCGAGAGGGCTCTGGTTATAGATCGGTGTGTGTGTGTGTGTGTGTGGAAACATCATAACCGGGTTATGATAACTCGGCTTCGTACGGAGGGCGGTATGAGATTTGCTCCGTTTTTTATGTCAACGCGTGGAAAAACATGGCGACGATCATCCGCGCGTCGAGTCTTCTCGTTTTTCCCACGGAGATGAAGAACCGCAACCTTTACATTTCCGTACCCACGCGTTTAGCCGCGTGAGCCCGACTGTCGCTCAGTCGAACAGGAAGCCGGTGGCCCCGGTGTGGCGCGCCCCGTGGGCACGTCACTCCAAGAGACAAGGAGAGGTCACCTCCGCGCGTCCTTCTCTCTCCTGCGACTATAGCGTATACCCGCCGTAAGCCAGTCGGGTCAAGCGAAAAGGTAAAGTCAAGGAGTGCGCGGGAATCCAAACCTCTTACCCTATAGAGACATATGTCAAACATGGTTCCTAACTTCCCCCGAGTGGAAAGAGGTCCGCGCGGTCGACGCGCGGAGGAGCAGCGCCAGTGAGTGAGTGGTGACGGTGAGTGGTGGTTTTTGTGTCTCAGTTCTTCACAGCAGTGATGCAGTGCAATTTGCTCCCCTCTGCATGGAGCCAAGATGGCAGTGATTAACCCTGCAGGGTGTGGGGTGTGGGGGGGGGGGGGGGGGGGGGGGGGGGGGCTTTAATCCCTGCGGGCCGGGCGGCCATGTTGACGCCTCTCCCTTCACTCTGAGTCATTAGGGAACCCCACCCACTGCTCACAAAGCCTTGCTCTCTTCTCCGCGACATGACGCCACGGCTAGGAGACTCTGTTCTCCGAACCAGAGACGACATGCAGCGCACACACTGCACTCTCACACCACACACACACACACACACACACACACACACACACACACACGCACACACGCACACACACGCACACACTGCACTCACACACACACACTGCACTCACACAAACCCAGTCTCTCACTCACACACACACACACACACACACACACACACACACACACACACACACACGCACACAGGACACACACACACACACACACTGCACTCACACAAACCCAGTCTCTCACTCACTCACACACACACACACACACACACACACACACACACACACACACACACACACACACACACACACACACACACACACACACACACACACACACACACACACACACACACACACACACACACACACACACAAAATCAATTATAGCGCTGTGGTTTTTTAACCCAGCTCCAAAGTTCAGTGAATTGTGTTTGTTTGTTTTGTTTTTCTCCACCCGTCACACAGCCCCTTAGGTATTGTTCTCTTCTCGATCCTCCAATCACAGCCACTGCTCCCCTCAGAAACACATTTTCTCCTCTCAAACGCCTACATGTGTCCCAATGACTAACTGAGAGCAACTCTTGGCTTCTCTCTCGATGGTAGTCTAGCCATAACTGTCGGCCAAACGTTGTTCCCCCGTAATAGCAATAGCAATGTCTCCAAAAGGAAAGATAAAATGTACTGTATAAATGACAGATCCCGGGGTAATTATGAAATGTTGCTAACTGCCGCTAACTGCCAGGTGAATGAGGACTCTGGGTGAATGTCAACGGGACACTTTGATTGACAACGTTATGGCCTGTCTGTCATGTGTTTTTTTGTCTTTACTTGAGGGGGGGGTGTAGTTACAGACACACACACACACACACACACACACACACACACGCACACGCACACGCACACACAGACACAGACACAGACACACACATACATATACACACACAAACAGGCGTACTTCTGCTCATCAATATAAATTCTGCCACTAATAAAATACCTCTTGTTTGATCATATCAAAGAGCCAGTACAATTATGTTAATTCAGTTAGAAAAAGCTTATTGTGCAATGTCAGGAATGTCATTTTTCAGATTCAGATGTATCATTTAATTAGTTATGCATTTGGTCACACATGCGTGCGTGTACAGGGTCGATTTGGATGAAACATTGCACAAAGGCTGACAGTAGACCAAGAACCAGAATCCTTGAATATTTTTCAAATCGGGCAACAACAAGTATTTCATTTTATTTCATTTTGATCATTGTCCATTGAAATATTATATTCAGTATTAAGTTACACTCTTTGCAATGCCAGGTACTACACAGCTATCTGGCACCTGTTCACAAGCTGCCATGGTGAACCTGTTGTCGTTGATATACCTCTGCATTAAAAAAGGATTCCCTCCAGCGAATCTCTGGGTGGATCAATACTGTGCTGTCAGAACAGTCTTAGCAGGTTACGTGTTTAATGCTGTTGTCTGGTACAGAGCTGCCAACTGTCACGAGTTGACCTGAAACTCAACTTCATCCAACAGCCTGCTGCCTCACTATCATCCTATTTATATGCCTCAGTACCCAGAACCCGCACAGAGTTTGGGAAAAGGTCCTTCATGTTCTCTGCTCCCTCTGTCTGGAATGGACTTAAAGAAAACTCTGAAACTGCAGGCCCTCCCTACCATGTCTGATTTTAAAGTTCAAATTATGGGATGGGAGAATGACGATGCTTCACTGTATAATGTGGTGTTATATTCATAGCCGCCTGGCCCTAAGAGCACCGGGAGCGGCTGCTCTCCCACTATTGAACTTGGGGGAGCAAGGTTATGATCTTGCTCCACCACTTTTTGATCATATGAAAAATATGATATACCCCCCCCCCCCCCCAATATATAAATCTAACCATAACTACGTAATTTCAATCAAATTAATAATACGCAATGACACTTAATAACAAGTTTTTAAGTTTCCAAAGATTGCGAACCCCCCCCCTGCCCCATTATGGTTTGATCCAGTACCTCCCATCTCCAGCGCGTAGACCTTCAGCACACAGCGCTGCAGTCTGGCTGCACGGCTGCAGCGGGTAGGCTGAGTGTAAATCAAAGCCCACAGATTGTGTCATAATATTGGTGGCAGGCAGGCAGGCAGGCAGGCAGGCTTTTCCAGTAAGTTGTTCAAATAAAAGGATTATGTTAGACATAAGTTACTATTGAGTGGTAGTAGAACTTCTACGGTTCTACCACGCAATACAATAAAAGTGTTTCACGGTCCCGAATTGCGATCTGGTCATACGGTTTCCTCGAATAAATAATAACGTTTCCCTCTCTGGTTGGCGTTAGCTTTAGTGCTAGCCGCTAGCTAACGTTATCTAGATATGTGGTGTGAGGCACTGTGAGCTGGATGACGTTGACTTCATTTGCAAACGTTAACGCTATCTATATGGCAGACGAGCAGGGCCGTATTAACGACGGTCGCGGCCCGTGGGCCTATAGTGATGAGGGGCCTCCATTTTTTTTTTTTTTACTTTTTTTTTTACTTTTTTTTTTTTAGATCGATGTCATGATTGTGCACTGCAGACTCACGGAGGAGGCAGAGAAGGAGAGAAAGAGACACAAGATTTACAGGTAATGGAAATATATCTTTTTTCTCTTTCTTGCACACAGCAGCATCACACCTGGACAAGAGGCAGGGGAACTATGTGAGAATGCTGTTCATCGACTACAGCTCAGCATTCAATACCATAGTCCCCTCCAAACTCATAGCCAAGCTCAGGGACCTGGGCTTGAACTATGACCTGTGCCAGTGGGTCTTGGACTTCCTGACGGGCAGACCCCAGGTGGTAAGAGCCGGCAACTGCACCTCCTCATCCATCACGCTCAACATAGGGGCCCCCCAGGGCTGTGTTCTGAGCCCCCTCCTCTACTCCCTGTACACACATGACTGCGTAGCACAGCGGAACAACAACACCATCATCAAATTTGCTGATGACACAGTAGTGGTGGGCCTGATCTCTGCCAACGACGAAAGGGCCTACCTGGAATAGGTAGAGAACCTGTCACAGTGGTGTCTGCCTCTCCCTGAACGTCAGCAAAACAAAAGAGATGATTGTGGACTTCAGGGGGTCGGGGGTCAAGGACTACAGCCCCCTTAGCATCGACGGGGCACCGGTTGAGAGAGTGAACAGTTTCAAGTACCTCGGAGCCCACATATCCGAGGACTTGACATGGACCACACACATTGACAGTGTTGTGAAGAAGGCACGACAACGCCTCTACTTCCTCAGGCGCCTAAGAAAGTTCCAAGTCAGTCAGAAGATCCTTAGGAACTTCTACTCATGTACAATAGAGAGCATCCTGACCGGCAACATCACCTCCTGGTTTGGGAATAGCACTGCACAAGACCGTAGCAGACTACAAAGAGTGACACGTTCAGCCGAACGCACAATTGGAGGGGGGCTTCCCACCCTCCAGAACATTTACAACAAGCGGTGCAAGGGGAAGGCTAAGAGAATTATTAAGGACTCGAGCCACCCGAACAACTGCCTCTTTGAACTGCTGCGGTCAGGCAAGCGATACCGGAGTCTTAAGGCGAGCACAGAAAGACTCAGAAGAAGCTTCTATCCCCAGGCCATCAGGCTGCTAAACGAACAATAATCGCTAAACGAACAATAATCACTATGCAACAACCATCAAATGCACACAGCACACACACCCACATGCACACACTCACTCAAACAAACAACACACTGCAGCACCCACTCTCCACACTTTAGATCACACAAACACACTTACACTTTATATTTATTGATAAAGGATTTGCACTACAACTCGTACACCTACTGTGAATTGTACCTAAATTGCACCTCGTCCCATTTCTCCATTTCTGCCTTGCACTATATAGTATTGTATATTAGTACACTGCACAGTATTGTATATTGTATGGTAACTACGTCTATTCTGCATCGAACACTGTACATATGTCTAAACTGAACACTGTGACCTCTTTTTTTTTACTTCTAATTTTACTATGTTTTTATTTCATACTTATCTTGTCTTGCACAGTCTCTGGAGCGCAACAGTAAGAAGCATTTTGTACAAAAGTATTCTGTACTTCTGTATGACAACTATTAAAGAAACTTGAACTTGAACTTGAACTTATTAAAAACGTGGCCTATTTGAAAGGAGATTGATTTAATAAAAATGAATGAGCGAAAAATCAATATACAGTGTATATACAGTATATATATATATTAATATATTATTATTATTATTATTATAGTAATTGGCTATCATACTGCAATATAAACTGAGTTTTATAGTGAAAAGAGCAGCTTTATTGGTCAAGATTGAAGGCTCTATATTGCAGGAAATTGCACGTACAGGTTCATTAAATTAAAAAAAAAATCTGCCATGGAGGGGGTCAGGCCGGACCCCCTCCAAAACAACCCCTTGCCTGTCAAAAAAAAAAAAAAAAAAAAAAAAAAAAAATTGCACCCCCACTTTCAACTATAACTAGGCGGCCATGGTTATATTTATTCATTAACTTGACCTTATCTCCCCAGCAACCTCCTGCAAAGCCTCACATTCCCTCCTTTTTCTACAATACTTATTTATTTTCCCTACCCTCCAATCTCCCCCCAATCCCATTACATCTTGTTTGCTGCAGCTCAAATGTATCCCCTTGCCCCACTTTGCCTTTTATGTTTTTGTCTGTGTTTGTGTCTTGTATGTTTGTTTTTGTTTTGCTGCCATTTTGGCCAGGTCTTGCTAGAAAAAGAGATCAATGATCTCAAGTGACTACCTGGTGAAATAAAGGTTAAATAAACCATGCTTTACTTTGTAAAGATATTGTGTTCATTAATGATTTAGGAATAATCATATTGCATGGGGTGTCCACAACCAGTCCTATTGGAGAAGGCAGATCGTATGTAGGGCCCTTCATATTAAAGCAAGTGGTTTGGAAGACAATAGATAAAGGCAACAGTGTAGGCAGCTACAGAATAACTTTTAAATGCTCATTTATCTTTTCCTATATTGCAGTGCAGTATGATATTTGAAAGTGACCATCTACTGAGTGCCCCTTTCTAGTTACAACTGTTTCAGTTTCCCCTCTCTGAGCTCTCAGTACGCTGAGGGGGCGTGGGCCTTCTGTTCATTGAAAGAAGATGTCTAGTTAGCATCCTAATACATGAAGCTTTCAAATGTAAACAAATTGATGGGAACAGCGTGATCGGTTGCTATGGGAGATTAACATTGGCTACCCTGTTGGTGATAAATACATGGTCACAGTTGCTGTGAATGTTTTGGAACCTCTCAAATGGTCTAAATTGTAGCAAACTAGTTTCATTACTTGTTTATGGACTAGCTAGATATCCTTTACAACTACTGACAACTGACAGACTGACTGATGGGCCAATCAGGGTAACCCGAGTGGATTGTGTTATCTCTTCAGGGAAGCAGACTGGATATGAAATGGTTCTGTTGGTTTGATTCTGTTTGATTGATTGATTGATTGATTGATTGATTGATTGATTGATTGATTGATTGATTGATTGATTGATTGATTGATTGATTGATTGATTGATTGATTGATTGATTGAAATTTGTATTAACAGGTTGCAGAATGGGTACAATACAGTACAGCTCAATACACACAATTGTTAAGGGGATGCAGACCAGAGAAAGACTTTCGTCTTGTTTACATCAGGCTCCCCCATTTTCAATTCATCATCATTTGATAATCATAATTAAACAATTAACCCTGTTGAGGGGCTTTAGCCAATTTGACAACAATAACGGTTCCAACATTTTGGGTAACGTTACATCAACTGTAAAGAAATGCAATGAGGTTGAAGAACACAATTTTCATTGTACTGTATCTATAAAATATGAAGATTCCTTGATTTGTTTTACTTTTGAACATAAACCAGGATTCAGGTGTAATTGCCATGTCTTAATTTCTTGACTTTCAATAAATGTATTAATAAATGGTCTGTGTGTGTGTGTGTGTGTGTGTGTGTGTGTGTGTGTGTGTGTGTGTGTGTGTGTGTGTGTGTGTGTGTGTGTGTGTGTGTGTGTGTGTGTGTGTGTGTGTGTGTGTGTGTGTGTGTGTGTGTGTGTGTGTGTGTGTGTGTGTGTGTGTGTGTGTGTGTGTGTGTGTGTGTGTGTGTGTGTGTGTATGAGTCGGCTCAGACTTAAACCTTGCAGTGTGAACACTCGTAACAGTCGTCGTAAACATTAGATACAAGATGTCGCTCGCTGTCGTAGTGCTGGGGACATATAATATCTCCAGACGCACATTCAAGTAATGTGCTAAAAACTGTCTGATGACAGTCTAATTAAATAAGCTGTTCGGAGCTCTCAGCGGGGCGGGCGGGGCGGGGTGGTGATGGTGATGGGGGTGGGGGGGCTGCTGTGACAAGGTAGTGTTAAAAGGAGGGAGATTTGGGAGAAAGCAGGCCCCAAGACAGCCTTCACCTTCACCTGTTCACGAGACATGAACCATGGTGATAGCTGGTCCAGCACACATCTGCTTGCCCACAAATAGGGGTGCGCACGCACACACACACACACACACACACACACACACACACACACACACACACACACACACACACACACACACACACACACACACACACACACACACACACACACACACACACACACACACACACACACACACACACACACACACACACACACACACACACACACACACACACACACACACACACACACACACACACACACACACACACACACACACACACACACTCAGAGTCAAAGCTGGCAGATGAGTAGTGAATTAATTTGTGTAAGCCACTCTAACATTAGGAAGGTGTGTTGAAAGGTGTCTGCTCATGTTTCAAATTAAACGCGCTGCTGGTCAGCATTAGCACCTCGCCACCCGTCGGCAACCCACACTTAGGGAGGGGAGGGGGGATGGTGGGGGGGTGGGGAGGGAAGGGAAGGGGCCGGGAGGGGGGTATGGGGGGGGGCTGAGGGGGAGCCCATCCGCCGTTCACACTGGAATAATTAGAACATGTCAGGAAGAATTAATTTCCTCATTTTTCAAAAGGATACACAGAAATTACCATGTTATTATATGACAGGGTCCCTGGGAGGATTGGATTAGATTTGATTTCTTGTGCAGCCCCACACAACAAATTAAAGTCATAAATAAGATGGAAGGAAGCAGGGCACAGAGCATATGTTTATGGCAACGAGCGCAGCCAGGGGACCAGAAACAACTATCTTCATTTCATTTTATTTAAATCAGGCAGACACCGTGTGTCTGAATGACAGCAGTTGCTAATGGGGCTGGATTAGAGGCTCCTTGATATTAGCAGAGGGATCCGGCCACTTAGCGGAGGGGGGGGGGGGGTTGGTGGATTCCTGGCCCGGTCGCGTCTATACTTCCCACAAGCAATTTGTCATTCCGCGTTGCTCTGATTGGCCACGCACGTTTCTGGTCATGTGACATGTGCGCCCATGTTAAGCTTAGGTGCTCTTTCGAAGTTGATTAAGGTTAGAGTTTGTCTTAGAGCAGGGCGATAGAACGCCAGCCCTGATTCCAAACTCTAACCTTAACCAACTGCGAAAGAGTCGCCTAAGCTTAACCATGCAGTGATAAACTAGGCGTTAGGTCATTCGCAGGCTGTTCGACGCGGAAATGGGCTAAGACACTGCTCGTCATGCGATTGGGCGCACATGTCACATGACCAGAAACGTCAGTGGCCAATCAGATTAGCAAAACGCACGAACCGTAGGTCAGTGGCCATTCAGAGCAACGCGGAAGGACAACTTGCTTGTGGGAAGTATAGACGCGGCCCGGTCCTATATGTATACCGTATGGGACCGGCTGACCTGGTGGAGGGCCCTCTCACTTCCCCCCCCCCCCCCCCCCCTCTGCTCAGGACAATCTCTGAGGGTGAAAAGGACCTTTCAGAGCCTCCATTCATGTTGAGATCGATTAGAGAAGGTGGCTATTTTCAGACTGTGGACGCTGATCTCTCAGAAAGATCTTCACGAGATCTTCTACGCAAGCAGGTGCAGACGCACACACACACACAACACACACATTGCACACATGCACACATACACACACACACACACACACACACACACACACACACACACACACACACACACACACACACACACACACACACACACACACACACACACGTTCTCTACCTACATTTGTATCCAAAAGCCTGCTGAGGAGTTGTCCAAGTCAGTCAAACCCTATTGATTTACAGAAATATTAACTTAAAAAATGTTCCACAACGACGGTCATATTGCTGTAAGCAAAATGACACACTAAGCATGTGGAGAAACTCTTAATATCTGTAAGCTCAGCCCCATGAGAATATGAGACATTTCAGCTATGCATTTTATCTCATTTTCTGCATTGGTGAACATATCAAAGCTACTGTACATGCCACGCCGTAGCATAAAAGATTAGATTACAGCGTCAACCATGGGAAAGTGCCCCTCTGATAAACAGGAATAAAGGAGCACCGGGGCCAGATGTGACCACGATTCAACGCTTCCTATCTAGGCCCCCGATGAGACACTTCCCCCCCACGTCTCTCTAGAGTCTGTTCCACTGAGACGGTCTGACAACACAATACTGGGGGACCCTCTCTCCCTCCCAGGTCTTGATTGGACTTGTATAGCTCACTATTACAATTCAGCACAGGCCCGGCGAGGGGAGAGTTTCTCGACTAGTTGGAAACGGGCCGTCGTTAGAGCCTATAGCGCTCCCACGGGTGCCACAAACTTTAAATAATTTGCGAATCAATTAACTGGCTACTCTCAACGCAACAGGGATTTCACAGTCCAGGGTCGCGGTGCATTACCAGGCCGAGAGGATTCATGGCGTTTTGGGAGGAAGGTTCATGGTTGAAATCATTAATTCATTTTTACCGGACTTTTAGTTATGCATTACTTTCCACAGCTGGGGTAGCAGGAAGATTAATGGCGCGTTCTTCTGTCCTGTTTTCCGCCGTATATAGCTAGTGGGTGAGACTTCTCTCTGTCCTACGGTACAAGGGACACACTTTGAGAAGTAGGAAAGCAGCCAAGTCCATATTAGGTTTTTTATTCTCCAGAGAGTGAAATAAATCCAATCAAGTCATCACATCTTTTATATATATTTATATTTATAATATATATATAAAATGTGATGACTTGATTGGATTTATTTCACTCTCTGGACAATATAACTCTTGTCAAAGCCCAGAAAAGATCATGACCTGATAACCATAGCCTCAGGCTGGCCGGATAAGGTCTTTTCAGGTCATTTAAATGTGATGCCAGTCTGAAAGTGCACTCATTGTTAAAGGACTTGCAGAAAAGACCATACAAAAATCACCCATTTTAATCCATATTTCATAACGCAGCAGCACTTAGAAAACAAGTTAATTCACGAGTGCTAAAGGTACGAGCCCGGAATATTTATGAAATGCAAAGTTTTCAAATTGTGGGAAGATGAATAGTTCGCACATTATTTTCTACATTCTTGCCAGGCAGTGAAATGTGTAACAATTCATTTTCTAAATGCACACTGGGCCCCTCTGAGGTAATTGAGGCGGATGGAATTAAAATGAAGTCCTCGCGCCGAGCCCGCGCCCCCCCCCCCCCCCCCCCCCCGTCCCCCCCGCCCCGCCCACCCCCCCCCCGCCACCCCCGTTCGGCGACATATTGGTAATCACCACAGGGGGGGGGGGCGGGTCAGCGGATGGAGCTGAAAGGCCCCATTTGGTAAATAATAGATGAGAGGATAACCATCCGAAAGGTTATCATTTTCATTATCTGGTAAAGTGATGTTTATTTAATTTCTCATAAAACGGTTCCCACGCTCCTCTCCGCCAGCCGGCCGGCGCGGACGGAGAGAGACGCGAGCAGCGGCGGCGCCGTTATGATAACGGTACCGATTGCTTATCAGATAAACAGCACCTGCTGACAGAGACGGGGGCCGGACCTCTTTAGACGCACTAAACATCCTCAGCTGTTTCCACGCGGCGGCGGCGGCGGGTCGGAGCACGAGAGTGATTAAGCGCGTGTCCCACGAATACGTCGCACGACACCACCACCGGAAAAAAAATTACCCCCGCCGCCGCCTCGTTTTATGATTAATTACACATGCAGATTAAAGTTGTAAAGGATATAGATTTATGAGTGGGATGGAAGTGCACACGGGAGGATGGAGCGGTGCTGGGGACGGAGCACAAAGGGGCACTCTAAAAAGACTCAGTGTACCACCGGGGCCACTGGGGCCCCATACAGGGTTCCTCTTGGAACACACTGCGACAGGCTCTTGAATAACATTACAAGTGGTGCTACACTGAGTCCAGACCAGAGCCATTAGGGAACAAACGGTATTGTCATCTGTGGAATGACAATCGCATGTGACTGGTGAAATGAGGGATACTACATAAATAACAGAATCAATCAATTAAACAAAAGTCATTATCTCGTCCTTCGTTTTTTTCTACGGTGTACTGAGCGATCCAGACTCCTTCGTTTTAATTTTTTTTATCCACTTTTTCTCCTCCTTTTTTTCTATTTTTCTCCCATCCCGATTTAGCCGTGCCAATTCTCCCCTCCCCTGTCTTGATCGTTGCTCGCATGTGCCCCCCCCACTGGCCGGTTGTAGGGAGGATAGAAGCCTTGCATCACATGTCCCCTCCGATACACGTGGAGGCAGCCCGTCACATCTTTTCACCTGCCAGCGCGGACTCTCATTTGGCGAGGAGTAACGTGTGGGAGGAGGCTCACACTGCCCCCGCCATTTTCCTGTCTTTGCTGTGCAGGCGCCCCAACCGACCTGTAGGAGTCGCTGTCCACAACGACCAGACTACCACCCATCGACTTCCCTCCCGCTAACGCTGCCAATTGAGTCAGTATGACGGGCGGCCCAAGCCGGAGGCGACGCCGACAGCCGGATTCGATACCGGTGTCTCTTGCATTGGTGACGAGCGCAATGTCCGCTGTGCCACCCAGCCGCCCCCAGACTCCTTCGTTTTCTATGGTGTACTGAGCATGACTCCTTAGTTTTTAAGCATGAAGTGTCAATTAATGAACTATTTACAACCAAGGTCTTGAAGACGGGGTGCGATTTTTACGAAAATAATAACTCCATCTGTAGTTAAGGCGTTTACTTCCACGTTCTACTCCCCCCCCCCCCCCCCCCCCCCCCCCAAATAATGAGATGGCCGTTTCCACGGTATAGCGCATTTGATCAAAATGCATCTGAAGAAGATGATAGCGAAAGTGAAAACTGTGTTTAACAAAAAAGTGGATTTATACAAAGCTGGGGTGAGTTTTTCCTTTTTCGCGTTTCTTACCAGACTATAGGATTAAACAGAGTTCTAAAACAAAGGAATACAACGGCAGCCGGACCTCCTGCCTCGCGTCTCTTTCGTCCTCTCTAATGTCTTCTGTTGACATATAACATATATGAACTTTTGAGATGATGGGCTAGAGAGGGTTTGCGACCCGGCCCCTCCGCGCCCACGTTAATATGACTCCGTCCTGCTTCTCATCATACGGTATGATCTCCCAACTGACATTTGATGGGGAGGGGAAAAAAAGATTAATATCAACTAAACTTTCACAGCTTTATTTGCTTAATATTTCCTCCGATACGATCTTCATTAGAGAGGCAGCGAGAGCGACGGCAGCGTAAAGGCCATTAAAGGAATATTGTGGTAATAATAGTGATGCGCTCTGCTCTCTGTTACACTGCAGAGGCATTCTGCCTTCCAACAGGATGCATTAATACATAGGATACCAATAGTATACTATAATGATATACATGAAGTAATCATATTTCCAGTGGAATGCTATAGTTATATACTGTAACGATTAGGGGTGTAACGATGCATCGATTAATGGAAATGCATCGATTCTAATGTGTTAGAATCGATGCATCTACTTGAATATGTTAGAATCGATTATAATCAAAATTAAAATCTTTATTTATTTTTATTTTAATGTTTTTTTTTTTTGTGTATTGTTTTTATTGACCTATAGTCCATTCATGCTGAGTGAATCAGTTCCCCCAGCCACATTTGTGTATTCAAATTTTTGGGGGGAATTAACTAATAGAAAATGAATAGAAAATGTATAGAAAATGAATCGAATCGAATCGTGGTCAAATTAAGAGATTTCATGATGCATTGAATCGTTGCCTGGATAATCGAAATTAAACGTTGTGAGGTCGCATCGTTACACCCCTAGTAACGATACATGAAGTAATCATATGTCCAGTGGAATGCTATAGAGTTATATACTATAATGATACATGATGTAATCATATTTCCAGTGGAATGCTATAGAGTTATATACTATAATGATACATGAGGTAATCATATTTCCAGTGGGATGCTATAGGGTTATGTATTATAATGATACATGATGTAATCATATTTCCAGTGGGATGCTATAGGGTTATATACAGTACTATAATGATACATGATGTAATCATATTTCCAGTGGGATGCTATAGGGTTTTATACAATGGCATGCAAATATCTTGATTCTGATTGGCTGAAACAGTCAAGTTAGCCGTTGTTATTTCATATAACACACTCCACGTGACCCCAGATCCCTCCCACAACCGAATTACTTTTTCTGAATGAGTCCGCCATAGATAGACTGTTATGGTTTGTAACCGACCCCAATCGCACAACACAAGACAGGTATGAGAGTCCGTGGAGGGGGGAGTACTGTGAGGTTCGCCTCTTCCCTGGACCTTTAATTCCTGTTCCCTGGACCTTTTATTCCCTGTCTCCTCACTTCAGCAGCCCACACCCTTGGACTATCTTTCATTATCTGTTTGATTGGTCCGTGCCGAACACACACTTCTAGTTCAAGTATCAATTACCATCACGCACCTGATGTGTGTTCTAATTAGCGCCCCAGTGGGCTTTAAATACCTCGCTCTTCCCCCCAGTCCTCGTCGGGTCGTTCCGTATCATATCTCTATCTGCAAACTCCTACGGGAGGTTCTCTATCTGTAGGCTCCTACGGGAGTTTCTGTTTCTGTATGCTGTTTCATCTCCGGCGTGAGACGAGGTGCAAGCCTTCGCCACCTGTCGCCGTTTGCCTGGAGTGGGACACAGTACTGCGCTCTCTAATTCTCTACGGGAGGTATTCCAGTGTTCCACTCCAGACCCCGCGCCAGATGCGCTCTCCGAACCGGCGCGTTCTCCAAGCAGACGCGCACCACTCCAGACCCCGCGCCAGATGCGCTCTCCGAACCGGCGCGTTCTCCAAGCAGACGCGCACCACTCCAGACCCCGCGCCAGATGCGCTCTCCGAACCGGCGCATTCTCCAAGCAGACGCGCACCACTCCAGACCCCGCGCCAGATGCGCTCTCCGAACCGGCGCGTTCTCCAAGCAGACGCGCACCACTCCAGACCCCGCGCCAGATGCGCTCTCCGAACCGGCGCGTTCTCCTCCAGACGTCTAGCCTGCGCGCTCCTACTCCATCCCTGTAAGCAGCTCTGCCCCTCGCCCTGTCCAAGGCCTTAACCCTGTTTTCTCTGTCCCTGTCTCCAGCCCGCCTCCGCGGGCCTCTGTCCCTGTTTCCCCTCTCCGTTGCCCCGTTTCCTGCCCTGTCCTTGCCCTGGCCCTGTCCTTTAGCCTTAGCCCCTTAGCCTGCTCGCCTCTTAAAGGCACAGTGCCTATTTTTCCCTAGTTCTTGTTTTCCAGTATTTTGTGTTCTCCCTTAAAGGGACAGTGCCGCTTTTCTGTTGTATTCAATAAATGCCCAGTTCTTGGCTTACTCTCATACCTGTCTTGTGTTGTGCGATTGGGGTCGGTTACAAACCATAACATAGACAAATGGAAGTATGAATATATTTTGAACGAATCCTCCAAAAAAGATACAGTCAACTGGAATATGTTAGTTCGTTACACATATGTTGGATTATGTAATTGGTTTGTCATGACCCATTGTGAAAAATAAAAAATAAAAATAAAAAATGGCAGTTGATTTTTTATTAAAAAAAATATTCAGACCATTGGATCTACTATTGGATCTACTTTCTCTGTGGATGGTTTTGTGAATAAATCTCCATTATGCTTCAATTACTGTGTGTTTATTATTGTATAGCAATAAGGTTGGGTGAATTCGGCCATTGTATAAAAGCATTACATCACTTGAAGTCGTGTGTTATACTCATTAGATCACGCCTAGGGGGGTCTAACAACCCTCCGCTGCGCATCGGGCCTAACAACCGCCCCTAAGCGTGATCTAATGAGTATAACACACTCCGTCGCGTGATGTAATGCTTAAATATACTATAATGATACATGAGGTAATCATATTTCCAGTGGAATGCTATAGGGTTATATACTATAATGATACATGAGGTAATCATATTTCCAGTGGAATGCTATAGAGTTATGTATTATAATGATACATGAGGTAATCATATTTCCAGTGGAATGCTATAGGGTTATGTAATATAATGATACATGATGTAATCATATTTCCAGTGGAATGCTATAGGGTTATGTAATAATGATACATGATGTAATCATATTTCCAGTGGAATGCTATAGAGTTATGTATTATAATGATACATGAGGTAATCATATTTCCAGTGGAATGCTATAGGGTTATGTAATATAATGATACATGATGTAATCATATTTCCAGTGTAATGCTATAGGGTTATGTACTATAATGATACATGAGGTAATCATATTTCCAGTGGAATGCTATAGAGTTATGTATTATAATGACAACATGAGGTAATCATATTTCCAGTGGGATGTTATTTGGTTATAATACTATAACGATACATGAGCCCAGTATTCCCCAGCAAATCCAACTCATACCATGTCTATGTACAATGCTTGGTGGAACACTTTTTTTATAATTGTTAGACTAGACTAGAAGTCTTTATTTGTCATGCAGTTTTTTTAACACACACACGCAAGATGGGCGACCCACAGGAACACACACACACATGCACTGAGTCGCCGATGAAATGTCTCTCTGCACTTTTCCCATCCCGTTGTCCTTCCCCCCATGGGCAGCCGGGAGCAGATAGGGCGTCAACGTGAGCCGCGCCCCGGGGACCAATCCAAGTGCTCCTGTCCGTCTTCGTCAAGGACGCCACAGCGTTAGCGATCTGTTGCGCATGTTTTTCCATTGGGTTTATCTTATCGGGGGGGAAACCCTTGCGAGCACGGGGAGAACATGCAAACTCCACACAGAAAGGCCTGGGAGATACCCCACCTGAGTACCTGGCATCATGGAAACCTGGTCCCCAAGCGGGAATCGAACCCTGGACCTTCTTGCTGTGAGGCGACAGTGTTAACCACTACACCACCGTGCCGCTTTTTTTTTTTTAACCTTTGTTTAACCTTTACATCAAATCTCAATACGCTGCTTCCAGACCTAATGGAGAGCTAGCTTGCGTACATTCCATGGGTCTGGCATATCAAGCTAGCCTGTAGTCGATGGTCAGTTAGACAGTAGAATCGACAATACATGCAGGAGCCTGTAACAAGATATTGTCACAAAACTGCTGATTTCTAGTCCACATCGTGGTTTAATAGTGTCTGGCTGGCAGTAAGCCAGGTCTATGTGTATCAAATGATCAAATGCCACTTACGATTTGATACATTTGACCTTATTTCTCAAATAAGTTGAAAATAGTATTTCCCTTTTGATAAAGACGCCATTGTAACTCACGGTTGAAAGAAGTACCGTTTTACTATGGGCGCTTTGAAGACAGCATACTCGATAAGATTCACCAAGGACCCGTCACATAGGAAGAGCCTCGTTCGGCCTTGACCAGTGAAACAATGTGGGCAACATGCCATGTATGAGCCAAGAGATTTATATCGCACTCCTATTTATATCGCACTCCTATTCACCGCTCATCGTGAATAGTCAGCGGTAGTACACGCTAGGGTAAAAAGAAAAACTACCCAAAACGAAAAAAAGAAAAACAGAAAGCACTTTCTAAGATCGGAAATGAAAGGAGCTCTAAATGAGGAGGGCGATGAAATAAGCTTCTTTGTGTCAATAGCGGTGTGTGCGTATGACTGTCTAATTGTGCATACATTGTGTGACTATCCAATTGTCCACCTCATTTGATGCAGGTGTTCAATGTGGGTGGAAAAGCAAAAAGGCTCCGGGGGTGAGTGAGACAGGAAGGAGGGGAGAGAGACAAATTGATACTTACACAAACTGAAAGACTCAATCCCCAGCTCCCAGAGATCACTGGTTAGTTGATTTTGAACTCATGAAAATGACCTGAAATGATAGCAAAAGAGAGAAAGGAGAAAGAAAATAAAACTTTAATCGTTATCCTTCTGTATTCCCACAGCCTTTCCCATTCAAATTGTAAATATCTCTTTATAGATTTATATATATGTTTCATAAACCAGCGTAGTGCAGTGCCTGTTCGAAATGTGGCGGCTTGGAGCTGGCAGATAGCCTTTCCCCCCACCCTCCCCCTCAACCGGAAATGCCGCTTGCAGCGTTACCGAGGACCGCGCGTTCAAAACGTGCCCGTCCAGAACGTGCGGCCGCTCTGAACGGTTCGGAACGGAGAACCGTGCGTCCAATCGACTTCTCGTTCAAAACAGCGCTTATTTGGGGCCCTCTGAAATTCACCCGCCGAGCGCGAAGACGATCGGATGAACGGTTCTCGAGATACGACAAAGACAGACGGACGGAGAGATTCCTTCCCTTGTGTTGGTTAGATGAAGAGTTAACCATTCTATTGATTGAATTGTTCATCTATCTGTTGCACAAAGATAGTTAAAATCAGGTTGAGTTTTATTAACTCTATCCAAGATTGAGGACAACTAG
>NW_028173394.1:0-15731 GCF_963971535.1 Notolepis coatsorum
GAGGCCAGAGGGTGGACCTAAAACAGATTTACTATCCAATAGCATTGTGAGGCTGAACACAGGACCCATTGACTATGTAAATGTGTTTAAAAAAATTTAAAAAATTTAACTAGCTAAAGGTGATGTTGTCACATTGCAACTGAGGGCGTTACAGGGTTAAGAGATTGTGGAATTCATTCCATTATCTTTCACATGTCCATTCTCTGTTGTTGTCTTCACGTCCCCGGCGCCAGGCAGACAGCTCTGTCCTTCCTCCTTATCTCTTTCTGTTGGAAGCGCTTCCTCTCATCCTTAACTAGCTGCTTCCCTCCTCAAACAGTCTAATTTCCTTCCTCCTCCAGTTCAAAAGAAAATAATGACTTTCTGCTGCACAGTTGAATGTAAAACATCAGAAAGATAAATGGTTGATGCTGATATACTGTATCCGTCCTACCCTCTCCTGCTCTCTCTCCCTTCTCCCTCTCTCTCTCTCTTCCCTCCTCCCTCCTCCCCCTCCCCTCCTATCTCCTTCTCCCTCTCTTCTCTCCTCTCCCTCCCTCTCCCCCTCCCCCTTCTATATATCTCCCTCTCCCTTCTCCTCCCTCCCTCTCTATCTCTGCCCTCCCTCTTTCCCCTCCCCCTCTATATATCTCCCTCCCTTCTCCCTCCCTCCTCTCTATCTCTGCTCTCCCTCTTTCCCTCCCCCTTCTAATATATCCCCTCTCCCTTCTATCTATCTCTGCACTCTCTCTCTCCCTTCTCCCTCCCCTCCCTCTCTATATCTTTCTCTCTCCCCTCTCCCTTCCCTCTCTATCTCTGCCTCTCTCTTTCTCCCCTCTCTCTTTCTCCCCCTCTCTCTCTCTCTCTCTCTCTCTCTCTCTCTCTCTCTCTCTCTCTCTCTCTCTCTCTCTCTCTCTCTCTCTCTTCTTCTCTCTCTCCAGTTATCTATGATGGTTGCCCTAAAACCATCACCCAGGGGATCTGGTGGCCAAGGACTAAATTAAACCTTCCTGCTGCAGTACCCTGTCCTAAAGGATCTGTTGGCATCACACACACACACACACACACACACACACACACACACACACACACACACACACACACACACACACACACACACACCACATGCACGCACACAGGCACACACACACACACACACACATACACACACATATACACACACACACACACACACACACAGATTAACACAAATGCATGCCTCTGCACTCACACAAATGTACACACACCACACACACACAATCAGACTTCTTTATTGTTGCCAAAATGCCTTAGCATCACCAGGGAAACTGGGGTTATTTCATCTTGACGTGAATCATTTATCCACCTTGGGTTCCTCTTCTCCACCGGTCTTCACAATAATTGCTTCAACAATGGGCTGCATGCTAGAGGGATGTTCTCTCGCATACGTCCTCCTTGTAAGTAACGTACCCGAACAGAAGGATCCGCTCTTGACTGTGTGTCGTTAAAGGGTATTTCTCATGGTGTACGATCATCACAAACAAGACGGGATTTCGATTACCGAAGGTTCTAATGATGACGTAACAAAAGCTACCGGCCATTGAGAGAATTCTAGAATTCCATGATAGAAACGAACAGCTAGGAGAGATAGGGTTAAAGAGATATTTAACTTTCATAGAACTTGTCAACAATCAGCAGTCTTACCTTACCTCTGTCTAAAGTCATCTACAAGTAATACAATGATCAGCAGAGTCCTTGCTCAACATAATCCATACTGTTCTACGTACTGGATACCTATGGCTTACGACTAGTTAGCCACAATACTGACGCAAAGACAATCGCGCCACGCTCCAGTCCGTACGAGTGGAGGACTGGACCAACTGTCAATTTTCGCAGAATGTTCACTCACACACATACCTTTGACTCAGAATTGTCTGTTTTATTGAATATAGACTAGGTCCTCAAAATGAATGGAAGTGCGAGGAGCCTGACCCCTGTGAGGAACGGTGGTGTCGACAGTGGACGCCGGGGGCAACAGTGGTCACTAGCTTACTTGTAGATGCACTTACATAGAGGTAACAAAGTGAATATACCTTTAAAGAACATCACACACACACACACACACACACACACCACACACACACACACACACACACACACACACACACACACACACACACACACACACACACACACACCACACACACACGAGTGCACCCTAAGTTGGCGCTCAGCGTTTATTTCAGGGCTCGTACGGACTGGAGCGCGCCGCCGTTGTCTTTGCATCGGTCTTGTGGCTAACTAGCCGTAAGCCGCGGGTATCCAGCGCATAGAAACAGTATGGATTATGCTGAGCAAGGACTTTGCTGATCGACAACATCATTGGAAACGATTCTTTGAGTACCCCAACCCCCCCCTCCCAGAGGCACCTCCATGTTCCTCCTCTTGGCGCTGTACTTTCCCAGAGGGGACTGGGCCACTCTCTCCTAAAGAAAACCTATTAAGAAGAAGAATTGCTTCTTGCATCACTGCATTAATATCCTGTGTTGTTGTTGTTGTTGTTGTTTGTGTGTGTGTGTGTGTGTGTGTGGTGTGTGTGTGTGTGGTGTGTGTGTGTGTGTGTGTGTGTGTGTGTGGTGTGTGTGTGTGTGTGTGTGTGTGTCTGTGTCTGTGTCTGTGTGTGTGTGTGTGTGTGTGTGTTGTGTGTGTGTGTGTGTGTGCGTGTGTGTGTGTTGTGTGTGTACTCCAGGAGCAGCCATCAGACACTGTGACGCAGAGAGAGGATGGTTGGAGCCAGACCTCTACAACTGCACCTCTCCTCCTTCGTGGAGCTTAACACCGCTGTGAGTCCTGCTTCAGCGATACTCTAATGTCTAATGTTAAAGACCTGCACTGTGTAACTTTTCCTATTGGGAAAGAAAATACTGAACGTGTCATGTTTTATGAAAATATGACTGAGCTTAAAGGATAACTCCACTTTTTTTTTAAATTAGCTTATTTAACATCTTCCCTGGAGTTAGACAAGAAGATGCATACCTTTTTTGTCTCTGTGCGTGCATTTTAGCTTTGGGAATAGACGCTCCGTTAGCATAGCTTAGCTTCATCACTGGAAGTGGGGGAGGACAGTAGCCTTACAGTGCCTTACAGTGTATTGCAAGGTCTGACATTGACCCCCTTTTCAGGAGTTGACCTAGAGCCCACCAAGGTCATGCATATCAAGTTTGGTCAATGTCAGACCTTGCAATACACTGTAAGGCACTGTAAGGCTACTGTCCTCCCCCACTTCCAGTGATGAAGCTAAGCTATGCTAATGGAGCGTCTATTCCCAAAGCTAAAATGCACGCACAGAGACAAAAAAGGTATGCATCTTCTTGTCTAACTCCAGGGAAGATGTTAAATAAGCTAATTTAAAAAAAAATTGGAGTTATCCTTTAATATATATATATATTAGGGCTGTCAGTTTATTGCGTTAATTAGATTAATTAATTACACAGCAAATTATCGTGTTATGAAAATTAACTCAAAATGAATTAAAAAAAAATATATTTTTTTTATCTCATTCATTCCATAAGAACGTAGAATACACATTTACAGACTTTTTTTATATGGTCCATTTGCATGTTCTTGGTATCAGATTCTAGGGACATCTATGGATCTCAGGGAATGTATTCCCAGTGTCAGAAATACTGTGTCTGTTACTGGGCTTGAGTAAATTGTAATGAACCAAATGAGAATATCAATAAAAAATGTTTTTATCTTTGACTGTGAATAACACTATGCTGAAATTGACCAGACCTGAAAAATCGAAGCAAATTAATAGATGGAAGATGATTAAACAGAAGGTTTTGTAGATACAGGTACAGTACTAAATTCTGCCATCCAGACACATGCAATTTGAAATATGATTATAAAATATAGAATATCAGGCATAAAATGGTTATGCGATTAATTAGATTAATTAATTACAAATCCTGTAATTAATTAGATAATTTTTTTTAATCGCCTGACAGCACTAATATATATATATATAACTCAACCGTGCCTGTTAATCCTAGTGTGAAATCATGGTCTCATCATAATCTGAAAAATAGAAGAAGAAATACTGCAGATTATTTAACTGGACCTCACAATTATGGTGTGTGTGTGTGTGTGTGTGTGTGTGTGTGTGTGTGTGTGTGTGTGTGTGTGTGTGTGTGTGTGTGTGTGTGTGTGTGTGTGTGTGTGTGTGTGTGTGTGTGTGTGTGTGTGTGTGTGTGTGTGTGTGTGTGTGTGTGTGTGTGTGTGTGTGTGTGTGTGTGTGTGTGTGTGTGTGTGTGTGTGTGTGCGTGTGTGCGTGTGCGTGTGCGTGTGTGTGTGTGTGCGTGTGCGTGTGTATGTGTATATGTGTATATGTGTGTGTGCGTGTGTAGCTGGAGTCCTTGGAGCGTAACGAGACGGAGCTCAGCACCATCCTGGAGAAGAAGCTGGCCTACCAGCTCCGCGACGTCACCGAGGCGACCACCCGTCTCTACGGCAACGACTTGCAGATCGCTGAGCGCCTGTTGTCCCGCCTCCTGACCTTTGAGACGCAGCAGACCGGCTTCGGGCTCACGGCCACGCAGGACGCCCACTTCAACGAGGTACGCCTCGTACTGTAGTCTATATTATATATATCCATATTTATCTGAATAAGATTAGATACGATATTCCTTTATTGATCCCCTTGGGGGAAATTCAGGCATCATAGAGCATGGGGGAGGGGGGGGGGGGGGGTACAGGTATGGGCATGATAATAGCAGAAGATATAAATACAGGCAATACAACTATAGTACAGTAGGAAAGTAAAAGAATAGGCAACAATATAATTAACTCTGAATAAGCATATGAGCAAGTAGGCAGTGCAGTCAGTGTATCCTTTTACACATCTGTAGATACTATATCTATCTGTACATATCCTACTCTTACTAGCTACGCTGCTGGCCAGTATGACTACTACCATACTGTCTCTATACCTGTATCACTGTACATATTAATACTACAACTCTGTGCATACATCTGATTAGCACTTTAGTAGTACTAATTTGTATATTTTGTACCCAGTTTAATCACCTGTACATTGTATATTGCTGTTGCACTTTACTGTTACATTTGCACTCTGGTTGGATGCCAAACGTATTTCCATTGTACTGTACTTGTGCTGTATAATGGAAATACAGTGTACCTCTCTCACTTTGTGTTGAAACAACAAAGCCTCATGCTCCAGGAAAATTACCTTGGGCACCAATGTGTCACGAACATCCATCGACTCCGGCTAACAAGGTAGTAAAGGGTTGCTATAGCAACTATAGCGACAGCCAAACGTCACAACGCGCTGTGTTGAAAAACCACCGGTTGAAGTGGAAAACACAGTCTTGGTGTGACGTTTCAGCCAAGCCATTCATTACGACTGTGTATAACCAGTGGAGCACTAGTGACATCTGTTCTTTGTCTGACGTCTCATCTTAAAGGCATGTGACATTACAGAATCCTGCCAACATAGCAGACAGAGACACTGTCTGTCCTAAAGTGTCTCCATTGTGTGCACTCCTAGGCCTGCTGATCTTTTTTCTCATTATTCTGCTTAGTAGCTAACAGCTATCCTGCACTTCCTGTGATTGACACATATTCTATGTTCCTTTTGGGATGGTTGACCCTTGTTTTCTGCTCCTAGATGATAATATATTATATTATACTTATATTATATCATATTATATTATATTACTATTATATTATATTATATTATATTATATTATATTATATTATATTATATTATATTATAATTTAAAGGAGGCCTTAGTTCTAATGTGAACATATGTACAGTAGCTGTAGCAGTATAGAGCAGGGCGTTGCTGAAAACTAGCAAATGTGCTGAGTCAATCCATGATTTTTTTCTAGAATATCAGTATGGATTATATGTATATATATTATATAATCTATTAGTATAGAAGATTAGATAGATTCAAATGTATTCTCATTATACAGCACAAGTACAGTACAACAGAAATACGTTTGGCATCCAACCAGAGTGCAAATGTAGCAGTAAAGTGCAACAGCAAATATACAATGTACAGGTGATTAAACTGGGTATAAAATATACAAAGTGTGTAGTGCTAATCAGATATATATACAGAGTTGTAGTATTAATATGTACAGTGATACAGGTTTAAAGACAGTATGGTAGTAGTCATACTGGCCAGCAGCGTAACTAGTAAGAGTAGGATATGTACAGATATAGATATAGTAAAGGACTATGTCCAGGTAAATACAGACAGGTGTCGATAGATATATATGCGGTGAGAATAAATATATATAGTTGTATATGGTATACAGCATTATTTTATGCTATCATACAGAATGAATGAATGAATGAATGAAAACTTTATTTAACACGAGATGGGTACAATACAGTACGGCTCAATACACACAATTGTTAAGGGGATGCAGACCTGAGAAAGACGTTTGTCTTGTTTCCATCAGGGTCCCCCATTTTCAATTCATATAGACATTTATGACATACACAACATACATGACATTTATGGCATAGGGACATATAGGTATTTAGTACTGATACATTTGTGACATAAACGGTATTCAAATATATAGTACTGTTACCCCTAGATCCTGACAGAGTATATACATATGATGGGGAGGGGACTGTACATTAGGAGGGGGTGGGTGGGTGGGAGAGAGATATACATACGGCAGGGAGGGAATATATACATGCGGTGGGGAGGAGACTGTCTATTAGGAGGTGGTGGGGGGTTTGGGCATTTACGGTGGCCAGTTTCGAATTGCAGCCTCCCGTAGGTGCTCTTTAAGAGCGGTTTTGAATGTGGGTAGGGATTCACATTCCTTTACAGCTTTGGGTAGGGCGTTTCCACATTGATGTGGCATAATTGCTAAACGTATTTAGTCCCTTGTTTGAGCCGAATCTGGGTTTAACATGATTTGTTGAGCTTCCTCTGGTGTAGTGGTTGTGGTATTCACTGACCTTTGGGAAGTATTTTGACATGTACATGGGTATCTTAGTCGTATAGTGTATCTTGTAGACCAGGCCCATTGCAAGTTGCTGTACTCTTTCGTCTACTCTAAGCCATCCTAGGTTGTCAAAGTGGGCAGGGGTGAGGTGGGTTCTGGGGGTAAGGTCAAGTAGTAGTCTGACCAGTTTGTTTTGTGATGTTTGTCATTTTGTTTAAGCGCCTTTGAGGTGCTTTGGTACCATGAGGTGCACGCATAGTCGTAGTACCCTTGCTATATAGCTATGGGTTATATGCAGGTGTATAAGTAAGGGCTGTCCCCGACTAAGGATTTGGATGGTCGACTATGATTGGCCAAAATTTGCCGTTAGTCGACTATTGGTCAAAAAAAAATATATATATATTTTCCATTTAGGTATATAATATTTTTAATTGTTTTAATTAAAAAAAAATTATCATTCCATTTGGGCTGTGGGGGGTGCTTAATGTCTGAAGGAGTCGACTGAAGGCTTCTTTCCTCTGCAAAAGCATGCAATTGGTCCACTGATGGATACATCTTGATATTGTCTAGTCTAGTGTGTTCATTAGATGGGTGAAATCCTCTTTCAGTGCTTCTGTGCCTGTTTTCGTACTGTAGGCAGTTAGCCTCTGGTATGCGTGCCATTAGCGTTAGCCACGCTTCTAGGCCTCTTTTCTTTTGGAAAGAATGATAAAAAAATAAAAATAAAAAACAAGTATAATTTTATTTAATTTTTTATATATATTCGACTAAGAGGTTGGCCAGTCGACTACGGCTCCTTTCGACCGATTAGTCGACTAATCGACTAATAGGGGTCAGCCCTTATTGCAGGTATATTGGATATATATATATGGAAAAGCTGAGTCATAATAGTACCACACATATATATATGTGGTCAGGGAGAAATGCGAGGCCCTGTGCGAGATTTAAACGCCCCCCAAAAGGTAAAAAGAAAAAGAAAAAAAATATATATATATATATTTTTTTTCATACAGTCAACATATTCTTAAATAATAGCGCTGCCCGAGGCTGGGCATGATACAGTCAACATATAGCAAGAGAGAGAGCGAGAGAGAGAGCTCCCGTTCTACAGTCAATATACAGTGTACAGAGAGAGAGAGAGAGAGAGAGAGAGAGAGAGAGAGAGAGAGAGAGAGAGAGAGAGAGAGAGAGAGAGAGAGAGAGAGACACATTGGAAAGAAATTGAAATGCTATTTGGCCCTAAACAGAGAGTACACAGTGGCAGAATACCTGAGCACTGTGACTGAAGATCCTTGACTAGGTACAGACTCAGCGAGCACAGCCTAGCCATCGAGAAAGGCAGCCATAGGCAGACTGTGTGTGTTAGAAAGAGAGAGAGAGCATGTGTGTTTGTCGTGTGTGTGTGTGTTAGAGAGAGAGCATGTATGAGAGAGATAAGCAAAGATGAGCCCCTAAAAGGATATTCAACTTTTAATGGAAGAACAAAACAGAAGGAAAAGATAACTTTACAAAGGCAACATGAATATACATAGATCCAAAAGGACAAAGATCACAAAGAGAAGAGGGTCTATACCAGAGAAAACAGCTAAACAGCATTCAGCTAAATAGGCTAGCCAGGTACTGACACCAGGCCACACACAGCTTTGGCCAACGGCCCAACGCTACCCAAGCTACACAAACGACCAAGACAATTCACACACAGCACATGTCATATCTCCAAATGTTGTGAAGTAACATATGTTTTGCCTGGAAAAAAACATCGTTATTAACAAAACATTCGGGAGGGGAAGGAAGGAAGAGTGGGGTAATGTCATGACATCTTACCTGCACGAGGAACGCAGGGCGAAAGGCCGCAACACAGGTCTCCACGTTGACGAAAGGCCTCTCGCTGGCGGGACAAAAAGAAGCTATGGCCGGAGCCTTGTCATGGTGCAGGCCCGACTACATCTTCTGTCAAAGATGATGTCGTAGTCAGAGTGCCAGAACCCCCTGCTATTCTCACGGCTAATGTCAATGGTCGTAGCACAAGCTAACAGCTAACTCTAGGCTAACTGATAGCATCAAACTAACGTTCCCAGCCGAGCGCAGCCGGCAGCTAACGTCGTAGCTAAACAGCTAACTGGCTAACAGTTAGCTCAACCCGGCTATCGCTAACCATTAGCTAACGCAGAAGCAAGCTATGCGGCTACCACTGAAAAACTGTACAACATGAGAAAAGCAATACAGGTGCTGACACCAGGCCACACACCGTTAGCTACTAGTACTACAACAGCTAGTCGGCCAGTTTGGCTCCAGAGAGAGAGAGAGAGAGAGATATCCACGGCGGGAATAGAACAGAGTGCATTAAAAACTCACCAAACGTCCAAGAGGATGGAGACAACCGCGTGGAGTTGACGAAGTTCATCTGCCGAACGACCATCCTCTTCATCTTGGCATAACAATGCTGCACGCGCTGTCTCTAGGTTAGCTAACGCTAGTTAGCCTTTAGCTAAGCTAGCTACTAGCCGACATCATCATGGCTATATCCCGACTGAACCACACTTAATATTATAACGTAGCTAAAGCTAACTAGCTGTCCTTGTCTTTAGCCGGGATGGCTAGCCTGACTGAACTGTCTAACATGCAACAACTTTCATCTTCAGTCCATCTGCCGAACGATGTCCTCTTCATCTTGGCTGGCATAACCTAGGCTCCAATGCTGCACGTGCGAAATAGTCAGACGCCAGTGATGGGTCGGTCATGAGCGACTCGTTCATAAGAGCCGATTCATTGCCGTGAGCGTGAGTCGAATCGCTCACGTCTGGCAATGAGTCGGTTCACGCACCCCCCCCCCCCCCCCCCCCCCCCGGCACCCACACAGACACACACAATGAACTCAACAGACGCTACCTTACCTGGCTGTAACCCCTCCCCTCATTGAAACCAATTCTGCTGCCTGCAGAGCCTCAGAGCCAGGAACGTGTCTAATGTGAAATATATAAGCATATAAGCGAAACTAGATTTTAGGTCTGTGATGAAAAAGGGCCTCGCGGGAAGGGGGGCCTCGCAAAAAAAAAATGTAATTAAAAAAAAAATTAAAAACAAATTAAAGGGGAACTATTTTTACTATTTCTTTCACTATTTGGGCACTTTTACACAATTCCTGTGAGTCTATGGAACACCTCTGTAATATATATATTTTTTTTATTCATTGTTTTGTATCAAGTCCTCAAAAACAGCATTTTTCTACCTCAAGATCTCGAGCCATTTTGAGCCTGGGGCAGCAGAACTGTGTGCAGCTCATTCTGCACGTCTCCATTAACATGCAGCGGTGTCTCTCTGACATCACAAATCGCGCACATTTTCAAATGACTCAGTTCAGTGAGGGTGAATATTGTGAGAGGAGAATTGGAAGAATGCGCCAATATGAGAATTTTGAGACATAGATCATATTAATATAAGTTCACATAGCTAGGAAACAATGCTAAACACTCAAAAAGGCCATTTATAAGATAGTTCCCCTTTAAATAAATAATAAATAAAAATATTTTCTTTTTATTTTTTTTTATTTTTTTTGTGCGAGGCCCCCCTTCCCGCGAGGCCTGTGCGACCGCACTGCTCGCACACCCCCTGAGGCGGCCCTGTATGTGGTACTATTATGACTCAGCTTGACCTAGACAAGGTGGCGCGATACAACGTAAGGAGGACAGTGTCAGAGGCCAAACGGCGCTACAGGGATAAAATTGAACTCCAGTTTGAACAAGCTGACTCTAGAGCTATGTGGCAGGGGCTCAAAACGTGTTCAGGGTAACAGAGCATGAGGTGAGGCGGACCTTTAAAAAAGTGAATATCAGGAAGGCAGCAGGTCCGGACGGCATCCCCGGCCGCGTCCTAAAAGTCTGTGCCGACCAACTGGCCCCAGTATTCACTGACATATTTAACCTGTCCTTAGAACAGGCTGTCATCCCCACCTGCCTGAAGAAGTCCACTATTATCCCTGTACCCAAAAAATCCAAGCCTGCTTGCCTCAACGACTACCGCCCTGTAGCTCTCACCTCCATAGCCATGAAGTGCTTTGAGAAGCTAGTAAAGGGCTACATCTGCTCCTCCCTCCCCCATCAACATGGACCCCCTGCAATTTGCATACCGCCCCAACAGGTCCACGGAGGACGCCATAGCCCATGTGCTGCACACAGCAGCATCACACCTGGACAAGAGGCAGGGGAACTATGTGAGAATGCTATTCATCGACTACAGCTCGGCATTCAATACCATAGTCCCCTCCATACTCATAGCCAAGCTCAGGGACCTGGGCTTGAACTATGACCTCTGCCAGTGGGTCTTGGACTTCCTGACTGGCAGACCCCAGGTGGTGAGAGCAGGCAACTGCACCTCCTCATCCATCACCCTCAACATAGGGGCCCCCCAGGGCTGTGTTCTGAGTCCCCTCCTCTACTCCCTGTACACACACGACTGTGTGGCTCAGCGGAGTAGCAATACAATCATCAAATTTGCTGACGACACAGTGGTGGTGGGCCTGATCTCTGCCAACGACGAGAGGGCCTACCTGGAAGAGGTCAAGGTCCTGGCGGGATGGTGCAGGAAAACAGCCTCTCCCTGAACGTCAGCAAAACAAAGGAGATGATTGTGGACTTCAGGAGGTCGGGGGTCAAGGACTACAGCCCCCTCAGCATCGACGGGGCACCGGTTGAGAGAGTCAACAGCGTTAAGTACCTCGGAGCCTACATATCCGAGGACTTGACATGGACCACACACATTGACAGTGTTGTGAAGAAGGCACGACAACGCCTCTACTTCCTCAGGCACCTAAGGAAGTTCCAAGTCAGTCAGAAGATCCTTAAGAACTTCTACTCATGTACAATAGAGAGCATCTTGACCGGCAACATCACCTCCTGGTTGGGAATAGCACTGCACAAGACCGAAGCAGACTACAAAGAGTGACACGTTCAGCCAAACGCACAATTGGAGGGGGGCTCCCCACCCTCCAGAACATTTACAACAAGCGTTGCAAGGGCAAGGCTAAGAGAATCATTAAAGACTCCAGTCACCCGAACAACTGCCTCTTTGAACTGCTGCGGTCAGGCAAGCGATACCGGAGTCTCAAGGCGAGCACAGAAAGACTCAGAAGAAGCTTCTATCCCCAGGCCATCAGGCTGCTAAACGAACAATGAACACTACACAACCACCAAACGCACATAGCACACACATCCACACGCACACACTCACTTTAAACAAACACACTGTAGCACCCACTCCACACACTTTATAGCACACACCCACTTTAAACAAACACACTGTAGCACCCACTCCCCACACTTTATATTTATTGATGAAGGATTGCACTACAACTCGTACACCTTACTGTAAATTGTACCTAAATTGTACCTCATCCCATTTCTGCTTTGCACTATATAGTACTGTACATTAGTACACTGCATAGTATTGTATATTATATGGTAACTCAGAACATTGTACATATGTCTATACTGAACACTGTGACCTAATTTTCTTCTTCTAAATTACATGCTATACTATGTCATTTGATACTATCTTGTCTAGCACAGGTCTCTGGAGCGTAACAGTAAGAAGCATTTTGTATGAAAGTATTCTGTACTTCTGTATGACAACTATTAAGAAACTTGAAACTTGACCTCTCCTTGTTTTCTCATCCTTGTTTTGAGATACAAGCAGTGGGGTCAACCAGTCCCCTCCTTGTTTTTCCTCCTAGTATTGAGACGCTGCTCGACCACTCCTTGTTTTTCCTCCTAGTATTGAGACACCACTCGACCCCTCCTCCTCCTAGTATAGAGGCAGCTAACCCTCCTACAGTGTGGACTAGGCATTAGAGCTCAAAGACAGTCTCATACACACGAGGTGACAACCTGCACTAGTTTATCATCATCGTACATCATCTGTCCTCACATGGGAGATGGTTATGGGTTGATATGGAAGCGCAATGGGATCAGCGATAGTGACACTCTGTAGTGTAGTCTGTGAAACAAAAAAAACCCTTGCCTTACCTAGCGTCTCGCTAAACTGACAGCCATTAGATCCCGTCGTTAGATGCAGTACATGATCTATTGCTATGGGGATGTGGCTATGGGTTGCTATAGCAACGGTGGTGGTACTGTAACAGTGGGGTTCTGTCCCAGTGATGTTGTTTGTGTGACAGGGATGGTGTTTGTGTAACGGAGCATCTCGTCTTACATGTTGTCTCGTCTTAAGACAGTGACCAGTAGACCTGTAGTGTTGCTATAGTAACACAGTGATGGTGCTAGAAGCATGAAGAAAGACAGACAGACAGACAGCAATACAGACAGACAGACAGACAGACAGACAGACAGACAGACAGACAGACAGACAGACAGACAGACAGACAGACAGACAGACAGACAGACAGACAGCAATACAGACAGACAGACATACAGACATACAGACAGACAAACAAACAGACAAACAGACAGACAGGACAGACAGACAGACAGACAGACAGACAGACAGACAGGACAGACAGACAGACAGACAGACAGACAGATAGACAGACAGACAGACAGACAGACAGACAGACAGACAGACAGACAGACAGACATGAGGAATAGAGAAATGTAATGGCAGGATTAATTCATTCATTAATTCAATCAATCATTCAAACCCTTAACTACAAAGACTTCTCCCTTTCTCTCTCATTCCATCCCTCTCTCCCTCCCTCTCTCTCCCTCTCTCTCTCTCTCTCTCTCTCTCTCTCTCTCTCTCTCTCTCTCTCTCTCTCTCTCTCTCTCCTCTCTCTCTCTCTCTCTCTCTCTATCTCTCTCCCCCTCTCTCTCTTGGTGTTGCTATTCTTCCTCCAGAGTGTATTGAGAGGGTACTATGTATGTAATTGAGTTAAGCCCCTAACCACATCACATCATTTCCACGTTTCCTCTTTTCGTCTTTCTGTCCCCCTCTCTCTCTCCATTTAATATATCCTCTCTCTCTCTCGCTCTCACCCTCTGCGGTACATTTTGTGAGGCTGCAGTGGTACTTAGGTCTGAGTAGTGTAAGTCTGTGAGTCAAAACCACATAGTCTCTCTCTCTCTCCTCTCTCTCTCTCTCTCTCTCTCTCTCTCTCTCTCTCTCTCTCTCTCTCTCTCTCTCTCTCTACTGATACTAATCTTCCCTCTCTCTCATTCTCCAGAACATTCAGTGAGCCACTTGTGAATTATGAGTGCATAAGAGGGATGTCCGATATTATCGCCTACCGATATTGGCATTCAAATGTGAATGAATGAATGAATGAATGAATGAATGAATGAATGAATGAAAACTTTATTTAACAGATTGCAGAATGGGTACAATACAGTACGGCTCAATACATACAATTGTTAAGGGGATGCAGACCTGAGAAAGACGTTTGTCTTTGTTTCCATCAGGGTCCCCCATTTTCAATTCATATAGACATATATGACATACATGACATACAGATAGTCAGTACTGCTACATCTATACATTTATGACATATCCAGATTTGCAAATACAGTACTGTTTGTGATACAGAAGGAGTCAAGAAAAGGGAGTATATACATTTGACGTAGAAACTGTACATTGGAGGTTGGGTGGGGGGGGTTGGGTACATTGGGATATTGACAACCATACTGGTAATTTACATTGGGAGGGTGGTTGGGGGGGGGGGGGGGGGGGGGCGGGGGGGCACACTGTATAAACAAGTAACACTGTACATGAGGGGGGGGGGGGAGGAGACACTGTACAAACAAACACAATTGTACATTGAACTATTGACACAAAACCATACTAGGTAAATGACTGTACATTGGAGGGGGTTGAATGATTGGGTTAGGATATTTACAGGGGCCAGTGTTGAATTGCAGTCTCCCGTAGGTGTCCCTTGAGAGAGGTTTTGAAAGTGGGTAGTGATCCACATTCCTTTACAGCTTTGGGTGTAGGGCGTTCCACATTGATGTGGCATAATTGCGAAAACGTGTTTAGTCCCTTATTTGAGCCGAATCTGGGTTTGACATGATTTGTGGAGCTCCCTCTGGTGTTGTGATCGTGGTATTCACTGACCTTTGGGAAGTATTTTGACATGTACATGGGTACCTTGGTCGTGTAGTGTATCTTGTAGACCAGGCCCATTGCAAGTTGTTGTACTCTGTCGTCTCACTCTAAGCCATCCTAGGTTGTCGAAGTGGGGCAGGGGTGAGGTGGGTTCTAGGAGTACGGGGTCAAGCAGTAGTCTGACCAGTTTGTTTTGAAATGTTTGTAATTTTGTTTTTAGCGCCTTTGAGGTGCTTTGGTACCATGAGGTGCAAGCATAGTCGTAGTACCCCTGAATGAGTGCTCCTGCCAGAGTCTTCAGGGTGTTCTTGTTTACCAGAGAGGAGATCCGGTACAAGAATCGAGTTCGTTGGTTGACTTTTTTTATTACATTGGATGCCATTTTGTCACAGGAGAGATTTAGCCTCTAGGATGGACCCCAGGTAGGTAATTTCATCTTTCCTTGTGACAATATTGTCACCCACTGTAACTGAGAAGCCGTCGGTCTTGCTGAGTTTGTTATTTGAACCGAAGAGAATGGACTCTGTTTTGCCCATGTGTAATGATAGTTTGTTATCAGCGAGCCATATGCAGATTCTGCCTAGTTCCGAGCTGAGGGTTTTTTTCAACCTGTAACTTGTTCTTGTCAGAGACCAGCAGGGCTGAGTCGTCCGCAAACAGGAACAAGTTGCAGTCACAAGCTGACGACATGTCATTTGCATAAATTAGGAACAGTAGCGGTCCTA
>NW_028173393.1:0-32223 GCF_963971535.1 Notolepis coatsorum
GTGTCTTCTACCGTACCGTCTTCTACCGTAGTGTCTTCTACCGTAGTTTCTTCTACCGTAGTTTCTTCTACCGTAGTGTCTTCTACCGTACCGTCTTCTACCGTAGTGTCTTCTACCGTAGTTTCTTCTACCGTAGTGTCTTCTACCGTACCGTCTTCTACCGTAGTGTCTTCTACCGTAGTTTCTTCTACCGTAGTGTCTTCTACCGTACCGTCTTCTACCGTAGTTTCTTCTACCGTAGTGTCTTCTACCGTAGTTTCTTCTACCGTAGTGTCTTCTACCGTACCGTCTTCTACCGTAGTGTCTTCTACCATAGTGTCTTCTACCGTAGTGTCTTCTACCGTAGTATCTTCTACCGTAGTGTCTTCTACCATAGTGTCTTCTACCGTAGTGTCTTCTACCGTAGTATCTTCTACCGTAGTGTCTTCTACCATAGTGTCTTCTACCGTAGTGTCTTCTACCATAGTGTCTTCTACCGTAGTAACTTCTACCGTAGTGTCTTCTACCGTACCGTCTTCTACCGTAGTGTCTTCTACCGTAGTGTCTTCTACCGTACCGTCTTCTACCGTAGTGTCTTCTACCGTAGTGTCTTCTACCGTAGTGTCTTCTACCGTACCGTCTTCTACCGTAGTGTCTTCTACCGTAGTGTCTTCTACCGTAGTGTCTTCTACCGTAGTGTCTTCTACCGTAGTGTCTTCTACCGTACCGTCTTCTACCGTAGTGTTTTCTACCGTAGTGTCTTCTACCGTAGTGTCTTCTACCGTACCGTCTTCTACCGTAGTGTCTTCTACCGTAGTGTCTTCTACCGTAGTGTCTTCTACTGTACCGTCTTCTACCGTAGTGTCTTCTACCATAGTGTCTTCTACCGTAGTGTCTTCTACCGTAGTATCTTCTACCGTAGTGTCTTCTACCATAGTGTCTTCTAGGTTCAGGTTCAGGTTTTTATTTAGACTCCACAACATAAACAGATCATTAATCCAGCTTACATTGCTGTCAAGGATAGTAACGTAAAAGCCTCTTGACTTATTTCCATCGTTGTCCTTGGGTGTCAAGGATGCTAGAAACACACAACTCATTACAGAATTAATCACAATTATTATCTTTGCATAATAATAATGGCACAACCCTAAATTAATACAAAACAAAGCACATTTGTTGATACAATGTTCATTTATGTCGAAAGTCAGTGAGCTTCAGGAAGCACCCTCGGGGGAGGGAATTTGGGGGATGGGAGGGAGGGCGGAGAGTGGGGGGTGGGAGTTAAGGAGAGGGTAGTGGCTTAGGGTTTTGGGCGTGTGAGGCAGTCGAGGGATCCGCCCCTCCTTCCGTGCACGTCGCCAGTCGTGCTCGTGGGGGGGAGGTTTGCGTGAGGATGGGGAGGGGGGGGGGGGGGGGGGGGAGGCCATCCATCTTATCTTCAGACAGTCAGATACTGTCCCGTCCTTAGTTGCGATGGGTACGGACGTCATAAACCAGGTCTTATCTTGACTTCTTCTCCTCGGCCTCTTTCATTGACCTCGAAACATTCCTTCTTTTCTTCCACAGACTTGAGTTACGTGGCGGGGGGGGGGGGGGGGGGTGGGTTGCAACAGGTTACAATGATTCCTGTAATGCTTTAATTTAATTTAATCCAGATCTTTCATCTTCTTTGTCGCGGTCCTAATGTCCTGCGCGACCCCCAACATTACTTGACCCCTACATTGTTCATCGGCTGTATGTTGAGCGAGCCGCTTTGTCAATTCAATGTGGGCATTTTCCAATCCAGTGTCTTCTACCGTAGTGTCTTCTACCGTAGTATCTTCTACCATAGTGTCTTCTACCGTAGTGTCTTCTACCGTAGTGTCTTCTACCGTAGTGTCTTCTACCGTAGTATCTTCTACCGTACCGTCTTCTACCGTAGTGTCTTCTACCGTAGTGTCTTCTACCGTACCATCTTCTACCGTAGTGTCTTCTACCGTAGTGTCTTCTACCGTAGTGTCTTCTACCGTAGTATCTTCTACCGTAGTGTCTTCTACCATAGTGTCTTCTACCGTAGTATCTTCTACCATAGTGTCTTCTACCGTAGTGTCTTCTACCGTAGTGTCTTCTACCGTAGTGTCTTCTACCGTAGTGTCTTCTACCGTAGTGTCTTCTACCGCACCGTCTTCTACTGTAGTGTCTTCTACTGTACCGTCTTCTACCGTAGTGTCTTCTACCGGAGTGTCTTCTACCGTAGTGTCTTCTACCGTAGTGTCTTCTACCATAGTGTCTTCTACCGTAGTATCTTCTACCGTAGTATCTTCTACCGTAGTGTCTTCTACCATAGTGTCTTCTACCATAGTATATTCTACCGTAGTGTCTTCTACCATAGTGTCTTCTACCATAGTGTCTTCTACCGTAGTATCTTCTACCGTAGTGTCTTCTACCATAGTGTCTTCTACCGTAGTGTCTTCTACCGTAGTGTCTTCTACCGTAGTGTCTTCTACCGTAGTATCTTCTACCGTAGTGTCTTCTACCATAGTGTCTTCTACCGTAGTATCTTCTACCGTAGTGTCTTCTACCGTAGTGTCTTCTAACGTAGTGTCTTCTACCATAGTGTCTTCTACCGTAGTGTCTTCTACCGTACCGTCTTCTACCGTAGTGTCTTCTACCGTAGTGTCTTCTACCGTACCGTCTTCTACCGTAGTGTCTTCTACCATAGTGTCTTCTACCGTAGTGTCTTCTACCGTAGTGTCTTCTACTGTACCGTCTTCTACCGTAGTGTCTTCTACCGTAGTGTCTTCTACCGTAGTGTCTTCTACCGTAGTGTCTTCTACCGTACCGTCTTCTACCGTAGTGTCTTCTACCGTAGTGTCTTCTACCGTAGTGTCTTCTACTGTACCGTCTTCTACCGTAGTGTCTTCTACCATAGTGTCTTCTACTGTACCGTCTTCTACCGTAGTGTCTTCTACCGTAGTGTCTTCTACCGTAGTGTCTTCTACCGTAGTATCTTCTACCGTAGTAACTTCTACCGTACCGTCTTCTACCATAGTGTCTTCTACCGTAGTGTCTTCTACCGTAGTGTCTTCTACCGTAGTGTCTTCTACCGTACCATCTTCTACCGTAGTGTCTTCTACCGTAGTGTCTTCTACCATAGTGTCTTCTACCGTAGTGTCTTCTACCGTAGTATCTTCTACCATAGTGTCTTCTACCATAGTGTCTTCTACCGTACCGTCTTCTACCGTAGTGTCTTCTACCATAGTGTCTTCTACCATAGTGTCTTCTACCGTAGTATCTTCTACCGTAGTGTCTTCATCCGTACCGTCTTCTACCGTAGTGTCTTCTACCGTAGTGTCTTCTACCGTACCGTCTTCTACCGTAGTGTCTTCTACCATAGTGTCTTCTACCATAGTGTCTTCTACCGTAGTGTCTTCATCCGTACCGTCTTCTACCGTAGTGTCTTCTACCGTAGTGTCTTCTACCGTACCGTCTTCTACCGTAGTGTCTTCTACCATAGTGTCTTCTACCGTAGTGTCTTCTACCGTAGTGTCTTCTACCGTAGTGTCTTCTACCCTAGTGTCTTCATCCGTACCGTCTTCTACCGTACCGTCTTCTACCGTAGTGTCTTCTACCGTAGTGTCTTCTACCGTAGTGTCTTCTACCGTAGTGTCTTCTACCGTACCGTCTTCTACCGTAGTGTCTTCTACCGTAGTGTCTTCTACCGTAGTGTCTTCTACCGTACCGTCTTCTACCATAGTGTCTTCTACCGTAGTGTCTTCTACCGTAGTGTCTTCTACCGTAGTGTCTTCTACCGTACCGTCTTCTACCGTACCGTTTTCTACCGTAGTGTCTTCTACCGTAGTGTCTTCTACCGTGGCGTCTTCTACCGTAGTATCTTCTACCGTAGTGTCTTCTACCGTAGTGTCTTCTACCGTAGTGTCTTCTACCGTACCGTCTTCTACCGTAGTGTCTTCTACCGTAGCGTCTTCTACCGTAGTGTCTTCTACCGTAGTGTCTTCTACCGTAATGTCTTCTACCGTACTGTCTTCTACCGTAGTGTCTTCTACCGTAGTGTCTTCTACCATAGTGTCTTCTACCATAGTATCTTCTACCGTAGTGTCTTCTACCGTAGTGTCTTCTACCATAGTTTCTTCTAACATAGTGTCTTCTACCGTACCGTCTTCTACCGTAGTGTCTTCTACCGTAGTGTCTTCTACCGTAGTATCTTCTACCGTAGTGTCTTCTACCGTAGTGTCTTCTACCGTAGTGTCTTCTACCGTAGTGTCTTCTACCGTAGTGTCTTCTACCGTACCGTCTTCTACCGTACCGTCTTCTACCGTAGTGTCTTCTACCGTAGTGTCTTCTACCGTAGTGTCTTCTACCGTAGTATCTTCTACCGTAGTGTCTTCTACCATAGTGTCTTCTACCGTAGTGTCTTCTACCGTAGTGTCTTCTACCGTAGTGTCTTCTACCGTAGTGTCTTCTACCGTACCGTCTTCTACCGTAGTGTCTTCTACCGTAGTGTCTTCTACCATAGTATCTTCTACCATAGTATCTTCTACCGTAGTGTCTTCTACCGTACCGTCTTCTACCGTAGTGTCTTCTACCGTAGTGTCTTCTACCGTAGTGTCTTCTACCGTAGTGTCTTCTACCATAGTGTCTTCTACCGTACCGTCTTCTACCGTAGTGTCTTCTACCATAGTGTCTTCTACCGTAGTGTCTTCTACCATAGTATCTTCTACCGTAGTGTCTTCTACCATAGTGTCTTCTACCGTAGTGTCTTCTACCGTAGTGTCTTCTACCGTAGTATCTTCTACCGTAGTGTCTTCTACCATAGTGTCTTCTACCGTAGTGTCTTCTACCGTAGTGTCTTCTACCGTAGTGTCTTCTACCGTACCGTCTTCTACCATAGTGTCTTCTACCGTAGTGTCTTCTACCGTAGTATCTTCTACCGTAGTGTCTTCTACCGTAGTGTCTTCTACCGTAGTGTCTTCTACCGTACCGTCTTCTACCGTACCGTCTTCTACCGTACCGTCTTCTACCGTACCGTCTTCTACCGTAGTGTCTTCTACCGTACCGTCTTCTACCGTACCGTCTTCTACCGTAGTGTCTTCTACCGTAGCGTCTTCTACCGTAGTGTCTTCTACCGTAGTGTCTTCTACCGTAGTGTCTTCTACCGTAGTGTCTTCTACCGTACTGTCTTCTACCGTAGTGTCTTCTACCGTAGTGTCTTCTACCATAGTGTCTTCTACCATAGTATCTTCTACCGTAGTGTCTTCTACCGTAGTGTCTTCTACCATAGTTTCTTCTAATGTAGTGTCTTCTACTGTACCGTCTTCTACCGTAGTGTCTTCTACCGTAGTGTCTTCTACCGTAGTATCTTCTACCGTAGTGTCTTCTACCGTAGTGTCTTCTACCGTAGTGTCTTCTACCGTAGTGTCTTCTACCGTAGTGTCTTCTACCGTACCGTCTTCTACCGTAGTGTCTTCTACCGTAGTGTCTTCTACCGTAGTGTCTTCTACCGTAGTATCTTCTACCGTAGTGTCTTCTACCATAGTGTCTTCTACCGTAGTGTCTTCTACCGTAGTGTCTTCTACCATAGTGTCTTCTACCGTAGTGTCTTCTACCGTAGTATCTTCTACCATAGTGTCTTCTACCATAGTGTCTTCTACCGTACCGTCTTCTACCGTAGTGTCTTCTACCATAGTGTCTTCTACCATAGTGTCTTCTACCGTAGTATCTTCTACCGTAGTGTCTTCATCCGTACCGTCTTCTACCGTAGTGTCTTCTACCGTAGTGTCTTCTACCGTACCGTCTTCTACTGTAGTGTCTTCTACCATAGTGTCTTCTACCATAGTGTCTTCTACCGTAGTGTCTTCATCCGTACCGTCTTCCACCGTAGTGTCTTCTACCGTAGTGTCTTCTACCGTACCGTCTTCTACCGTAGTGTCTTCTACCATAGTGTCTTCTACCGTAGTGTCTTCTACCGTAGTGTCTTCATCCGTACCGTCTTCTACCGTACCGTCTTCTACCGTAGTGTCTTCTACCGTAGTGTCTTCTACCGTAGTGTCTTCTACCGTAGTGTCTTCTACTGTAGTGTCTTCTACCGTACCGTCTTCTACTGTAGTGTCTTCTACCGTAGTGTCTTCTACCGTAGTGTCTTCTACCGTAGTGTCTTCTACCGTAGTGTCTTCTACCGTACCGTCTTCTACCATAGTGTCTTCTACCGTAGTGTCTTCTACCGTAGTGTCTTCTACCATAGTGTCTTCTACCGTACCGTCTTCTACCGTACCGTCTTCTACCGTAGTGTCTTCTACCGTAGTGTCTTCTACCGTAGCGTCTTCTACCGTAGTATCTTCTACCGTAGTGTCTTCTACCGTACCGTCTTCTACCGTAGTGTCTTCTACCGTAGTGTCTTCTACCGTAGTGTCTTCTACCGTAGCGTCTTCTACCGTAGCGTCTTCTACCGTAGTGTCTTCTACCGTAGCGTCTTCTACCGTAGTGTCTTCTACCGTAGTGTCTTCTACCGTACTGTCTTCTACCGTAGTGTCTTCTACCGTAGTGTCTTCTACCATAGTGTCTTCTACCATAGTATCTTCTACCATAGTGTCTTCTACCGTAGTGTCTTCTACCATAGTTTCTTCTAACGTAGTGTCTTCTACCGTACCGTCTTCTACCGTAGTGTCTTCTACCGTAGTGTCTTCTACCGTAGTATCTTCTACCGTAGTGTCTTCTACCGTAGTGTCTTCTACCGTAGTGTCTTCTACCGTAGTGTCTTCTACCGTAGTGTCTTCTACCGTAGTGTCTTCTACCGTAGTGTCTTCTACCGTAGTATCTTCTACCGTAGTGTCTTCTACCATAGTGTCTTCTACCGTAGTGTCTTCTACCGTAGTATCTTCTACCGTAGTGTCTTCTACCGTAGTGTCTTCTACCGTACCGTCTTCTACCGTAGTGTCTTCTACCGTAGTGTCTTCTACCGTAGTGTCTTCTACCGTAGTGTCTTCTACCATAGTATCTTCTACCATAGTATCTTCTACCGTAGTGTCTTCTACCGTACCGTCTTCTACCGTAGTGTCTTCTACCGTAGTGTCTTCTACCGTAGTGTCTTCTACCATAGTGTCTTCTACCGTACCGTCTTCTACCGTAGTGTCTTCTACCATAGTGTCTTCTACCGTAGTGTCTTCTACCATAGTATCTTCTACCGTAGTGTCTTCTACCGTACCGTCTTCTACCGTAGTGTCTTCTACCATAGTGTCTTCTACCGTAGTGTCTTCTACCATAGTTTCTTCTAACGTAGTGTCTTCTACCGTAGTGTCTTCTACCGTAGTGTCTTCTACCATACCGTCTTCTACCGTAGTGTCTTCTACCATACCGTCTTCTAACGTAGTGTCTTCTACCGTAGTATCTTCTACCGTAGTGTCTTCTACCATAGTGTCTTCTACCGTAGTGTCTTCTACCGTAGTGTCTTCTACCGTAGTATCTTCTACCGTAGTGTCTTCTACCGTAGTGTCTTCTACCGTACCGTCTTCTACCATAGTGTCTTCTACCGTAGTGTCTTCTACCGTAGTATCTTCTACCGTAGTGTCTTCTACCGTAGTGTCTTCTACCGTACCGTCTTCTACCGTACCGTCTTCTACCGTAGTGTCTTCTACCGTAGTGTCTTCTACCGTAGCGTCTTCTACCGTAGCGTCTTCTACCGTAGTGTCTTCTACCGTAGTGTCTTCTACCGTAGTGTCTTCTACCGTACCGTCTTCTACCGTAGTGTCTTCTACCGTAGTGTCTTCTACCGTAGCGTCTTCTACCGTAGTGTCTTCTACCGTACTGTCTTCTACCGTAGTGTCTTCTACCGTAGTGTCTTCTACCATAGTGTCTTCTACCATAGTATCTTCTACCGTAGTGTCTTCTACCGTAGTGTCTTCTACCATAGTTTCTTCTAATGTAGTGTCTTCTACCGTACCGTCTTCTACCGTAGTGTCTTCTACCGTAGTGTCTTCTACCGTAGTATCTTCTACCGTAGTGTCTTCTACCATAGTGTCTTCTACCGTAGTGTCTTCTACCGTAGTGTCTTCTACCGTACCGTCTTCTACCGTAGTGTCTTCTACCGTAGTGTCTTCTACCATAGTGTCTTCTACCGTAGTGTCTTCTACCGTAGTATCTTCTACCGTAGTGTCTTCTACCATAGTGTCTTCTACCGTAGTGTCTTCTACCGTAGTGTCTTCTACCGTAGTGTCTTCTACCGTAGTGTCTTCTACCGTAGTATCTTCTACCGTAGTGTCTTCTACCGTAGTGTCTTCTACCGTAGTGTCTTCTACCGTACCGTCTTCTACCGTAGTGTCTTCTACCGTAGTGTCTTCTACCGTAGTGTCTTCTACCGTAGTGTCTTCTACCGTAGTATCTTCTACCATAGTATCTTCTACCGTAGTGTCTTCTACCGTACCGTCTTCTACCGTACCGTCTTCTACCGTAGTGTCTTCTACCGTAGTGTCTTCTACCGTAGTGTCTTCTACCATAGTTTCTTCTAACGTAGTGTCTTCTACCGTAGTGTCTTCTACCATAGTGTCTTCTACCGTAGTGTCTTCTACCGTAGTGTCTTCTACCGTAGTGTCTTCTACCGTACCGTCTTCTACCGTAGTGTCTTCTACCATAGTGTCTTCTACCGTAGTGTCTTCTACCATAGTTTCTTCTAACGTAGTGTCTTCTACCGTAGTGTCTTCTACCATAGTGTCTTCTACCGTAGTGTCTTCTACCGTAGTGTCTTCTACCGTAGTGTCTTCTACCGTAGTGTCTTCTACCATACCGTCTTCTACCGTAGTGTCTTCTACCGTAGTGTCTTCTACCGTAGTATCTTCTACCGTAGTGTCTTCTACCATAGTGTCTTCTACCGTAGTGTCTTCTACCGTAGTGTCTTCTACCGTAGTGTCTTCTACCGTAGTGTCTTCTACCATAGTGTCTTCTACCGTAGTATCTTCTACCGTAGTGTCTTCTACCGTAGTGTCTTCTACCGTAGTGTCTTCTACCGTAGTGTCTTCTACCGTAGTGTCTTCTACCGTAGTGTCTTCTACCGTAGTATCTTCTACCGTAGTGTCTTCTACCGTAGTGTCATCTACCGTAGTGTCTTCTACCGTAGTATCTTCTACCGTAGTGTCTTCTACCGTAGTGTCTTCTACCGTAGTGTCTTCTACCGTAGTGTCTTCTACCGTAGTGTCTTCTACTGTACCGTCTTCTACCATAGTGTCTTCTACCATAGTGTCTTCTACCGTAGTGTCTTCTACCGTAGTGTCTTCTACCGTATCGTCTTCTACCGTAGTGTCTTCTACCGTAGTGTCTTCTACCATAGTGTCTTCTACCGTAGTGTCTTCTACCATAGTGTCTTCTACCGTAGTGTCTTCTACCGTATCGTCTTCTACCGTAGTATCTTCTACCGTAGTGTCTTCTACCGTAGTGTCTTCTACCATAGTGTCTTCTACCGTAGTGTCTTCTACCGTAGTGTCTTCTACCGTAGTGTCTTCTACCGTAGTGTCTTCTACCGTAGTATCTTCTACCGTAGTGTCTTCTACCATAGTGTCTTCTACCGTAGTGTCTTCTACCGTAGTGTCTTCTACCGTAGCGTCTTCTACCGTAGTGTCTTCTACCGTAGTGTCTTCTACCGTAGTGTCTTCTAGCGTAGTATCTTCTACCGTAGTGTCTTCTACCGTAGTGTCTTCTACCATAGTGTCTTCTACCGTAGTGTCTTCTACCGTACCGTCTTCTACCGTAGTGTCTTCTACCATAGTGTCTTCTACCGTAGTGTCTTCTACCGTAGTGTCTTCATCCGTACCGTCTTCTACCATAGTGTCTTTATACCTGTATCACTGTACATATGAATACTACTGGCTCCCCATTGCTGCACGTATCCGCTTCAAGGCCCTCGACCTAGCATACCGTGCGGCAAAGGGAACCGCTCCCGCCTACCTCCGGTCAATGGTCTCTAACTACACACCCTCAAGACCCCTACGCTCTGCATCTTCTGGCCGCCTCAGACCTACTCATATCCGAGCTCCGGGAGGGTCATCAAAGAGAACTCGCCTATTCTCAGTCCTTGCCCCACAATGGTGGAATGAACTACCCACCCCAGTTAGGACAGGCGAATCCCATCCAATCTTTCGCCGTCGACTAAAGATGAACTTCTTCAACCATTATCTGAAATAATTTAAAAAAAAAGAATCTAACCCTAACTACCATTACTGTCATGCACTTGTCCTAATAAACTAACCTACACTGTAACACGCAACACTTTGATGAACATTGTTACTCAGCTGATAGAGTTGTACCCTTCCTGATGACTTGTCGTACAGAACTTGTAAGTCGCTTTGGATAAATATATAATATCGAGTGCTAACGTGTGGTTCAGTCGGGATAGCCATGTCGGCTAGTAGCTAGCTTAGCTAAAGGATAACTAGCGTTAGCTAACCTAGAGAGAGCGCGTGCAGCATTGTTATGCCAAGATGAAGAGGACGGTCGTTCGGCAGATGAACTTTGTCAACTCCACGCGGTTGTCTCCATCCTCTTGGACGTTTGGTGAGTTTTTAATGCACTCTATTCTATTCCCGCCGTGGATATATCTCTTTCTCTCTCTCGGGCCGGCTAGCTATCGTGGCTAAGGCTAACGTTATGTTGGCTAACGTTATGTTGAGCCAAGCGGGCCGGCTAGCTAACGTAGCTAACGTTATATTGAGCCAAACGGGCCGGCTAGCTGTTGTAGCTAATGTTATATTGAGCCAAAGCGGGCCGGCTAGCTAACGTAGCTAACGTTATATTGAGCCAAACGGGCCGGCTAGCTGTTGTAGCTAATGTTATATTGAGCCAAGCGGGCCGGCTAGCTAACGTAGCTAACGTTATATTGAGCCAAACAGGCCGGCTAGCTGTTGTAGCTAATGTTATATTGAGCCAAGCGGGCCGGCTAGCTAACGTAGCTAACGTTATATTGAGCCAAAGCGGGCCGGCTAGCTAACGTAGCTAACGTTATATTGAGCCAAACGGGCCGGCTAGCTGTTGTAGCTAACGGTGTGTACCTGGTGTCAGTACCTGGCTACTCTATTTGCAGTTAGCCTATTTAGCTGATGTCGGCCGTTGGCTCCTTGCTACTTTGTTTTCTCTGGTATAGACCCTCTTCTCTTTGGATTTAAGTGTTGATCTTTGTCCTTTTGGATCTATGTATATTCATGTTGCCTTTGTGAAGTTATCTTTTCCTTCTGTTTTGTTCTTCCATTAAAAGTTGAATATCCTTTAGGGGCTCATCTTAGCTGTCTTGCTTATCTCTCTCATACATGCTCTCTCTCTCTAACACACACACACACAGACATGCTCTCTCTCTCTAATACACAAACACACATGCTCTCTCTCTCTCTCTCTCTCTCTTTCTAACACACACAGACATGCTCTATATCTCTCTCTAACACACAAAATGACATGCTCTCTCTCTATATATTTCTCTCTCTTTCTAACACACATATACATGCTCTCTCTCTAACACACACACACACAAACAGACATGCTATCTCTCTATCTCTCTCTTTCTAACACACACAGACATGCTCTATCTATCTCTCTCTCTTCAATTCAAATGGGCTTTATTTCACATTCTTGTATTTTTGAGTTTTGAGTTATTGTCCATGTTTTCAAAGTCTCTTTGGGTGTTTGCAATTTGTGGGAAGTATATGTCTTGGTATAGTGGGCAGGTTGTTAAGAAGTGGAGCTCGGTTTCCACCTCATCTTGTGTGCAGTGGGTCTGTCTTCGCTTGGGAGCCAGGTCTGCCTATGGCGGCCTTTCTCGATGGCTAGGCTGTGCTCGCTGAGTCTGTACCTAGTCAAGGATATTCTTAGTATTGGGTCAGTCACAGTGCTCAGGTATTCTGCCACTGTGTAATCTCTGTTTAGGGCCAAATAGCATTTCAATTTGCTCTGGTTTTGGGTTGTTTCTTTCCAATGTGTGTCTCTCTCTCTCTCTCTCTCTCTCTCTCTCTCTCTCTCTCTCTCTCTCTCTCTCTCTCTCTCTCTCTCTCTCTCTCTCTCTCTCTCTATCTCTCTCTGGCCTTGCTCTGGTGGAGGGTCAGGGGCATTGCCGGGTCTGTGCAGCGATAACACTGTATATTGACTGTAGAACGGGAGTTCTCTCTCGCTCTCTCTCTTGCTATATGTTGACTGTATCATGCCCAGCCTCGGGCAGCGCTATTATTTAAGAATATGTTGACTCTATGAACAGGGCCTCGCATTTCTCCCAGGCGGCCCTGCCTGTACATATATCACTATAGCACATTTGTTGTACTGTACTTGTGCTGTATGATGACAGTTAGAAATCTAATCGAATCTGATCTCTCTGTCCCCTAAAAGAACCAAACAAAAGGTAACAAAGGCTGTTACAGTTGTAATTCAATTGCAAATACAGGGGACCGGGATGTCTCTCCGGGAGATGTGCAGTTTGTTATGAAGCGTGTCGAGGGGAAGAGCAGAGACGTGGTCTGTGACAGGCCCGCGGTCTCTCTTGTTCCACAAAACACTCTGGAACCCGGCTCACATCCCTGCGGCTCGCGTTGTCACTCCGCTCCGTCCACAAAGAAAGTCCTTTACTGGTTTTGTTTATTTTTGCCTCGTCAAGTGCCTTGTATCCAAAGCGCTTTCCAATTTGTTCCTCACATTCTACCCGTTCACTCACACATTCACACACCGACGGCGGAGGCGACCATGCAAGGTGCCGACCTGCTCATCGGGAGCAGTTAGGGGGTTAAGTGTCTTGCTCAAGGACACCTCGACACACTGCCCCGGGAGGGCCGTGGGGATCTAACCGGGAACCTCCGGATTACCAGATGACTGCTCTACACACCAAACATGCTTCGTCTTTCTACCACGCCTCACACACTTGTCATGACCTGCAGTGTGTGTGTGTGTGTGTGTGTGTGCAGGGCTGTGTCTTGGCTCCGGTGCTCTTTAATCTCCTCCTCTCTGCCGTCACCTGCCTCTTCCGCCGAGCCATGGGACATGAAGACGGTGTCCATGTGGAATACCGCCTTGATGGTAGCCTCTTCAACATCCGCCGGCTCCAGGCACACACAAAGACAAAATCCTGCCAAGTATGTGAGCTACAGTACGCTGATGACTGTGCCATCTTAGCTCACAGTCCAGAGTCTATGCAGCATGCTCTCGACACCATATCCAGCCTGTACCAATCCTTCGGTCTCCAGGTCAACATACAAAAAACCGAAGTCATGTCCCAACTCACTTCCCGAACCTCTACACCTCCCAGTTTTCACATAAACGGTGTTCCACTCAAAACAGTGGATCATTTCACCTACCTCGGCTCCACTCTGTCCTCATGCTGCTCCCTTGACGCGGAGATACACACACGTATCAATAAAGCGGCATCATCCTTTGGACGCCTACGCAGCAGGGTTTTTGAAAACCGAAACCTGAAGATCAGCACCAAGGTTGCCGTTTACAACGCAGTATGTCTCTCCACTCTGCTCTATGGAGCAGAATCCTGGACCCCATACCGCCGGCACATCACCAACTTGGACGCTTTCCACATCCGTTGCCTCCAAAGGATCCTCGGCCTGACCTGGGAAGATCGAGTCCCCCACACAGACATCCTCAACAACACCAACTCAATCTGTATGGCCGCAGCTGTGGCCAAAAAACATCTTCGTTGGATAGGGCACACCATACGTATGCCTGACCACCGCCTGCCCCGCCAAGTCCTCTATGGCCAACTGAGAGGAGCAAAGCGGGCTGCTGGAGGCCAAAAGAGACGCTTTAAGGACTACACCAGGGACCTCCTAAAGTGTGCAAACATCACGCAGCTTGAAACTCTGGCACTCGACAGATCAGCCTGGCAAGTCACTTGTGCCACTGCAGTTTCCCAAATACACCAAACGAACCAAGACCGAAGATCTGAGAGGCGCACGCAACGACACCAGCGGGCGGCTGGCATCCCCCAGGTATCTGGCTTCCCTTGCGCCATCTGTGGACGGGTGTGCGGCTCAAGGATCGGACTCAACGCCCACGAGAAGTGGCACCAGCGGCAGTGTCGCTAACTCCCCTCCCCACCCCCCCCTCTCCCCATCCCTGGAGCAAGCGTCATCATCGAACACGATGGACAGCTAAGAGAGTGTGTGTGTGTGTGTGTGTGTGTGTGTGTGTGTGTGTGTGTGTGTGTGTGTGTGCGTGTGTGTGTGTGTGTGTGTGTGTGTGTGTGTGTGTGTGTGTGTGTGCGTCGGTGCGTGCGTGTGTCTCTCTCTCTGTGTGCGTGTGTGTGTGTCTCTCTGTGTGTGTCTGTGTGTATGTGTGTGTCTCTGTGTGTGTGTGTGTGTGTGTCTCTGTGTGTGTGTGTGTGTGTGTGTGTGTGTGTGTGTGTGTGTGTGTGTGTGTGTGTGTGTGTGTGTGTGTGTGTGTGTGTGTGTGTGTGTGTGTGTGTGTGTGTGTGTGTGTGTGGGGCGGCTATGGCTCAGGGGTAGAGCGGGGCATCCAATGATCGAAGGGTTGGTGGTTCGAATCCCGCTCAAGCCCATGTCCATCCCATTGCCGTTGTGTCCTTGGGCAAGACACTTAACCTACTTGCCTCGTATGAATGTGTATGCATGTGAATGAATGTTGGTGGTGGTCGGAGGGGCCGTAGGCGATGATTATTCGCCACGCTTCCGTGAGTCTGCCTCAGGGCAGCTCTGGCTGCAATTGTAGCTTACCACCACCGGTATGACTGTGTATGAACGAATAATGGTCTCTGTGAAGCGCTCTGAGTCAGTGAAGAGCGCTATATAAATCCAATCAATTATTATTTTTATTATTATTATTGTGTGTGTGTGTGTTTGTGTCTCTGTGTGTGTGTGTGTGTCTCTGTGTGTGTGCCTCTGTGTGTGTGTCTGTGTGTGTGTCTGTGTGTGTCTGTGTCTCTCTGTGTGTGTGTGTCTCTGTGTGTGTGTGTGTGTGTGTGTGTGTGTGTGTGTGTGTGTGTGTGTGTGTGTGTGTGTGTGTGTGTGTGTGTGTGTGTGTGTGTGTGTGTGTGTGTGTGTGTGTCTCTCTATCGGTGTGTCTGTGTGTGTATGTCTCTGTGTGTGTGTGTGTGTGTGTGTGTGTGTGTGTGTGTGTGTGTGTGTGTGTGTGTGTGTGTGTGTGTGTGTGTGTGTGTGTGTGTGTGTGTGTGAGAGTGTGTCTGCGTGTGTATCTCTGTGTCTCTGTGTCTCTGTGTGTGTGTCACCACCTGCTCCTCCCCCCCGCTCTCGCTCCCTGGTTTCGGGGGCTGGCGATGTGACGGGGAGCAGAGCTGCACTGGTTCTGGGCAAATTGCAGGATGTAAAAAAAGTGCTGAGGCCTGTTCATCTGCTCCTGGATCTGCAGACGCTGACGGATCTAAAGCGAGCGGCGCCGGGGGGCGAAGTGACATCTCTAATCCTAAACTAATTCTGAGGCGGAGGCAGAACGTGGAGAGGAGCAGCCTTATTTACATACAGGCCCCGCTATCGCAAAGACGAGGCGCCGGGGGGGGGCGGAGTGTCCACCCCCACCGAGTGACCTCATGACCCCCACCGAGTGACCTCATGACCCCCACCCAGTTACCTCATGACCCCCACCCAGTGACCTCATGACCCCCACCCAGTGACCTCATGACCCCCACCGAGTGACCTCATGACCCCCACCGAGTGACCTCACAACCCCCACAGAGTGACCTCATAACGCATTAACCCTTTCACTGCCGCACTACCAAACGGTTAACCCTTTCACTGCGACAATACACAGAAGGTTAACCCTTTCACTGCCACACAACAGCAGGTTAACCCTTTACTATCACACTACCGACGGTAACCAAGGTAAAAAATCATCTCGTTTGATACAGATGGTTGGTTAAAACGTGGTAAATCGAATACAAATGAGTTTAGGAGTTTGGTAGAGGACTTGACGTTCGCTGGCTGGGAGAATTGGGTCAAGCGCCCCGACTTCTTCGTGGGGTCACCTTATAACCTTATAATCTGACACAAAGGGAGGGGGCGGGGCGGGGGAAGGGATTAACCAGGTGTTATGGGTACAGGTGAAGACATGGAAGAAGAGGGTGAGGGGCACAGGCAGGAGGGGGGAAGGTGTTAGCAACAGGACTAGAATGAGTGTTGGAGCCATATTGACCCAATTTGAGTTTGATGGGAAACCTGTAACAAAAATATATATTTTGATTTATGGATTATATTAATAATTGATATGAAATTGTACTTACCTGTATGATTTAAATTAATCTTGAAATGGATAATTACCTGGACACTTACATTTACATTTACATTTAGTCATTTAGCTGACGCTTTTATCCAAAGCGACTTACAAGTTCTGTACGACAAGCCATCAGGAAGGGCACAACTCTATCAGCTGAGTAACAATGTTCATCAAAGTGTTGAGTGCTACAGTGTAGGTTAGTTTATTAGGACAAGTGCATGACAGTATGGTTAGTTAGGGTTAGATTTTTTTTTTCTTTTTTCTCTTTTTTAATTCAGATAATGGTTGAAGAAGTGCGTCTTTAGTCGACGGCGAAAGATTGGACGTGTTTCGGCTGTCCTAACTGGGGTGGGTAGTTCATTCCACCATTGTGGGGCAAGGACTGAGAATAGGCGACTTCTCTTTGATGACCCTCCCGGAGCTTGGATAGGAGTAGGTCTGTTGATGACTGTGGGGGCGTGGCATAGATTCACTCATAGATGCACCCCCCCCCCCCCCCCCTTCAGGAGTCTTCAAATCAGTGAATGAAATGTTTGACAGCTGAGTTAGACAGCGGCGTTTGGTGTGCAATAGTTTTTCGACCGCATCAAGCCAGACCAATTATATAGTTTACTTTGTCAAGATCCTGTTCGATATTATTTTATTTAGTATAGAAAAGTCAACCGGAGTTTATGTTTAATAAATGTACAACTACTTACATCCTCTCTGAGTGCTTTATGATGAATGCGCGTCGGCCAACTCTGCAACTAACTCCAGTGGCTAAATGGAAATTTGTGAAGGATTAGCCACTTCAATGAGGGTCCAGGATGGGGAAGGAAGGTGTTATCAAAATGACTAGAATGAGGGTCCAGGATGGGGGAGGTAGGTGTTATCAAAATGACTAGAATGAGGGTCCAGGATGGGGGAGGTAGGTGTTAACAAAAGGACTAGAATGAGGGTCCAGGATGGGGGAGGTAGGTGTTATCAAAATGACTAGAATGAGGGTCCAGGATGGGGGAGGTAGGTGTTAACAAAAGGACTAGAATGAGGGTCCAGGATGGGGGAGGTAGGTGTTATCAAAATGACTAGAATGAGGGTCCAGGATGGGGGAGGTAGGTGTTAACAAAAGGACTAGAATGTGGGTCCAGGATGGGGGGAGGTAGGTGTTATCAAAATGACTAGAATGAGGGTCCAGGATGGGGGAGGTAGGTGTTAACAAAAGGACTAGAATGAGGGTCCAGGATGGGGGAGGTAGGTGTTATCAAAATGACTAGAATGAGGGTCCAGGATGGGGGAGGTAGGTGTTAACAAAATGACTAGAATGAGGGTCCAGGATGGGGGGAGGTAGGTGTTATCAAAATGACTAGAATGAGGGTCCAGGATGGGGGAGGTAGGTGTTAACAAAAGGACTAGAATGAGGGTCCATGATGGGGGAGGTAGGTGTTATCAAAATGACTAGAATGAGGGTCCAGGATGGGGGAGGTAGGTGTTATCAAAATGACTAGAATGAGGGTCCAGGATGGGGGAGGTAGGTGTTAACAAAAGCACTAGAATGAGGGTCCAGGATGGGGGAGGTAGGTGTTAACAAAAGGACTAGAATGAGGGTCCAGGATGGGGGAGGTAGGTGTTAACAAAAGGACTAGAATGAGGGTCCAGGATGGGGGAGGGAGGTGTTAACAAAAGGACTAGAATGTGGCTCCAGGATGGGGGAGGTAGGTGTTATCAAAAGGACTAGAATGAGGGTCCAGGATGGGGGAGGTAGGTGTTATCAAAAGGACTAGAATGAGGGTCCAGGATGGGGGGAGGTAGGTGTTAACAAAAGGACTAGAATGAGGGTCCAGGATGGGGGAGGTAGGTGTTATCAAAAGGACTAGAATGAGGGTCCAGGATGCGTGAATATTAAAGGCAACCAACTTGTGTTCGGCTTTTCTCTGATTGGCCGCGCCCCCCCGCCCCCACGCGCAGGCAAGCGCAGTCGTCCCACGTCCCAAATGAAATCCAAGGAGCGCAAGCGAGCGCAAGCGCGGGCAACCAACTTGTGTACCAAGTCAACGCACTTGTGTTCAGCTGCGGTAGCAGTGGAGCGCTGCTGACTGATTATTATGTTTCGCGTTTTTAACAACCAACGGTAGATTCACTCGTCACTGTACATGTATAAACAAAGCCCATACAGTTATGAAATGCGCTGAACTAGAAAATACATCTGGTAGTTCGTTTATGACGTTAATTAATAATAAACACTGTTAGGAGTCTTAATAATAAACACTGTTAGGACTATCTGACTCTTACTAATAAACACTGTGTTAGGACTATAAACACTGTTAGGACTATCTGACTCTTAATAATAAACACTGTTACAGTGTTAGGACTATCTCGATTCACGCGTCACTACTGTAACTAGAAACTCTGGGTGTCTAGAACTGTAAGCTGTAACGTTATTTCGCGTTTTTAACGTCAGCGGGCCGATGCGGTGGTTTGTCCCCGGCTTCCGTGCACCGCCGCCGGCTCTACTCGGTCCAGCTCCAGCAGCAGCGACCGTGCTCCGTTGTAGAACGAAGCCCTTCAATGACAGAGCTCTCATATTTTGCGAATGCATAAACTATATCTTAAATTATGGCTATGTGTCTAATATGGCTGTCGCTTATCAATGACTTCGCGACAGCCATATTAGACACATCGCCATAATTTAAGATATAGTTTATGCATTCGCAAATATGAGAGCTCTGTCATTGAAGTGGGTGGTGGCAGCATTACTAACAGTAGCGATTTTTATTGTTTTGTCATGACCAAACATAATCCCAACATAGATAGGAGGTGTACTGTATGTCAAATGTCGGTCATGTGGTGGAAGAGTTTAGTACAGTCACACAACAGAACACCGCTGTAGTACAGTCACACAACAGAACACCGCTGGTTCTGCCGCGCCGCAAGGGCGTGTGCTAGTGGATTGATTGATTGGCCGTGTGGCCAATCAGAGAAACGCTGAACGAAAAGCTGAACACAAGTTGGTTGCCTTTAATATTCACGCGTCCAGGATGGGGGGAGGTAGGTGTTAACAAAAGGACTAGAATGAGGGTCCAGGATGGGGGGAGGTAGGTGTTAACAAAAGGACTAGAATGAGGGTCCAGGATGGGGGAGGTAGGTGTTAACAAAAGGACTAGAATGAGGGTCCAGGATGGGGGGAGGTAGGTGTTAACAAAAGGACTAGAATGAGGGTCCAGGATGGGGGGAGGTAGGTGTTAACAAAAGGACTAGAATGAGGGTCCAGGATGGGGGCAGGTAGGTGTTAACAAAAGGACTAGAATGAGGGTCCAGGATGGGGGGAGGTAGGTGTTAACAAAAGGACTAGAATGAGGGTCCAGGATGGGGGGAGGTAGGTGTTAACAAAAGGACTAGAATGAGGGTCCAGGATGGGGGCAGGTAGGTGTTAACAAAAGGACTAGAATGAGGGTCCAGGATGGGGGAGGTAGGTGTTAACAAAAGGACTAGAATGAGGGTCCAGGATGGGGGCAGGTAGGTGTTAACAAAAGGACTAGAATGAGGGTCCAGGATGGGGGGAGGTAGGTGTTAACAAAAGGACTAGAATGAGGGTCCAGGATGGGGGGAGGTAGGTGTTAACAAAAGGACTAGAATGAGGGTCCAGGATGGGGGCAGGTAGGTGTTAACAAAAGGACTAGAATGAGGGTCCAGGATGGGGGGAGGTAGGTGTTAACAAAAGGACTAGAATGAGGGTCCAGGATGGGGGAGGGAGGTGTTAACAAAAGGACTAGAATGAGGGTCCAGGATGGGGGAGGGAGGTGTTAACAAAAGGACTAGAATGAGGGTCCAGGATGGGGGAGGGAGGTGTTATCAAAAGGCCATGAAAGGAATCTTCCACAACAGGGCAGAGTAATCCTCGAGGTTGATATTATTCGAGTATCCGTAGCCGCTAAGCACCGCTGCACTCGACAACAGTCCTCCTCAAAACAACGCAAACTGACCGGCATTGTTCCAAAGCCGCGTTTAATTTAACTCAGTCTATAGAAGACAGAGCCAAGGTGCACGTTTTAAACACCTCGTGCACCGCACGGGGGCAAAGCCGGGCTGCCGATGCGGTCGCGAAAAAAAACAAATCAAAAGGTCCAATCTCTGTGTTTTATCAGCCCTGGTTATTGTCCCTCAGCGGTCTGACGGCCAACCGGCCTCCTCCTCCTCGCCATTGTCTTCCGCGGCCTCCATCCATCCATCCCGTGGAGACAAAGTAGGTTTCACATTATGCTATTAAAGGCTGAAGACGACCCCTCTGCACTAAAAACTCATTGTGAGCGACCGAGCGTGTATCCACCCTACCGAGAGAGAACAGTGTGTGCTGCGCGGAAATATAGTCCAATTCGAAATCTTAAGACTCCGTCGCTACATTAATTACGGAGAAAAAAGGAAAAAGATCTATATACCAAATTAATTAGAGCCAGGCAAAAGGATGTAGTGAAAGCTAAGGGGAGCAAGTGGGGCAAATCAAAAGATGGTCTTAAATCATCTGTTGTTCTACAATAGCCCCGTGGCGCGGCCCAATGAAAAGAGTTTCTGCAAATTAAAAAATGACCGCCATTTACTGGTCACCGCTTGATGCCAGCTGCCCCGAAACAAAAGCCCCCCGGCAGTACCCCCCCCCCCCCCCCCTCCGTCGCCCCGCATGCCTGTCTGGACCCGTGTCCTTGCTCTCCCTCCAAGCCGCGCCAAGATAAACGGCTCTGGCTTCTCCCATAAACACCCGGGCGCTGGGGGAAACCCAATCTCCGCGCGGGGCCGTGAAAAGCATGTCTGCTCTAATAAACAGGCACATGTGGCTCTGTGGATACGTGGAGCCCGCAGACTATAACGGGATTATCTCCAGACACACATGTGCCGAGAGATTCTTTGTGTGTGTGCGTGTGCGTTTGTGTGCGTGTGTGCATGTGTGTGTGTTTCCAATGATCAAACTGTTACAAAGCAGCTTGTCAAACTGTTATAAAATAATTACAGCCGAATATGATTTAACTATAATGTCGCTCTGCTCACTGTGTGTGTGTGTGTGTGTGTGCATGTGTGTGTGTGTGTGTGTGTGTGTGTGTGTGTGTGTGTGTGCGTGCGTGCGTGCGTGCATGCGTGCGTGCGTGCGTGCGTGCGTGCGTGCGTGTGTGTCCATAGCCATAGGGGATCCATAAAATAGGTAAATAAAATAGCCAGGCATGATGTAATCATGGTCTTGATATCAACGGATATTCCATCCATTTTAAAAATCATCACGTTATAACCCAACGATATGATCACGATACTATATTGTACTATCACGATATTGGGATATATTGTAATATTGCGATATTGCAATATATTGCGATTTATTACCTTTCTTCAACGGAAAACTTTGTTAACATAACTATGCAAAGTAAATGGGATTGTCATTGTACCTGAGGATCTCAGAGAAGTGTTCATTTTAAATGGACCAATATCAAGCCCCGCCCTCTTTTCTTGAGCCTCCAATCATAATTCCTTAAACGCACGGTGGCGCTGGCACGTTGCCATAGGTGCGCTGCGTTGCTCAGGGAACGCCCTGGTATGAACTCTCAACTGAACTCTGAATATCGGACTGCATTTACAATGTGTTTGTCACTTGCCTGCTTGTAACTTGGACATAAATAAATAATTCCGTGTGCGTGTGCGTGTGCGTGTGTGTGTGTCTGTGTCTGTGTCTGTGTCTGTGTCTGTGTCTGTGTGTATGTGTGTGTGTGTGTGTGTGTGTGTGTGTGTGTGTGTGTGTGTGTGTGTGTGTGTGTTTACCTGCGTGTCATGTGATGTATTATGTCATGAAGGCTATTAACAGGCCTATTCAGTGAATTAATGATGACAGGACCCAGTTCTTACAGTATAGCCACTATGCTACCCTCTCGCTGACCTTTAACCCCTGCTAGTTGAACAGTTATTAACTAGTACAGTATAATGGGCGGCTACGTGGCGTAGTGGGCAAGGCGCTCGCCATGAAATGCTGGAGACGCTCGGCTCGTCAGTTCGAGCCCAGCGCTCCACATTTGCTTTCAGTTTAGCTGGTCGTCCGTACTAATACACATTGGCCGTATTAGGGGGTGGGAAACTGATGGGTGGGGATCGGGCGTTGTGGACAGCGACTCCTACAGGTCGGTTGGTGCGCCTGCGCAGTAGAATCAGGAAGTGTCGGGGGCAGCGTGAGCCTTCCACGCGTTACTCCTCGCCACTGAGAGATCGAGCTGCGCAGGTGAAAAGATGCGACTGCTGTTACCTCAAGTACCGGAGGGGACTTGTGCTATGTATGACTTAGTCCACATTGCAGCCGGCTTGTGGGAGGCAAGAAACAGCGTTCGTGACAGGGGAGGGTTGAATTGGATGATACGAAATTGGGATGGGAGAAAATATGGAAAAATGGGAGAAAAAGTGGATAAAAAAAATAAACTAGTACAGTATAACCACTATACCTGACCTTTAACCCCTGCTAGTTGAACAGTTAGTACAGTATAACCACTCTACCTGACCTTTAACCCCTGCTAGTTGAACAGTTAGTACAGTATAACCACTCTACCTGACATTTAACCCCTGCTAGTTGAACAGTTATTAACTAGTACAGTATAACCACTCTACCTGACCTTTAACCCCTGCTAGTTGAACAGTTATTAACTAGTATAACCACTCTACCTGACCTTTAACCCCTGCTAGTTGAACAGTTATTAACTAGTATAACCACTCTACCTGACCTTTAACCCCTGCTAGTTGAACAGTTATTAACTAGTACTGTATAACCACTCTACCTGACCTTTAACCCCTGCTAGTTGAACAGTTATTAACGATAGGTTATGACTATAACCAAGTTCTGTTAGTTAGGGGCGATGCTTGGCATCACACTGCACTATCTCGCGTACGTGCACGCGTACTGAATAAACCACAAATGTACCTCTAATACCAGTATTAGTCTGACCACACCCCTCATCAGCTTACCTTCATAAGCAGGTGTGTGGTCACCTGCTCTCCTCCTTCCCAAGCTTTCACCACAAGGTGAGGACAAGGGCTGCAGCGGCCGTCTGATGCCAAGCATCGCCCCTAACTAACAGAACTTGGTTATAGTCATAACCTATCGTTCTGTATCGTTAGTGGCTTAGCTTGGCATCACACTGCACAAGGGAGGCCAAGCGGAGCCACTGGCTGACAAATACACCCCGCTGACAGCCCCCCCACAACCATCAGAACAGGGAGGGCCGAGCCCCCCCGACCCCCCCTAATGGCGGGTAGCCCCCCTATTAGGGACGTCACGGGAGGGCGACGGACCCGACCGTGCGAAGAGGCACTCAAGCAACTCAACGCACAGGGTGAGCAGACCGTGGCTTGACCCCACGACTACACACACGCACAACCCGCATGCCACCCGGGAACGAACGGAGGAACAACCTCGTTACTGCCCCCAGAATCACGGGGTCAAGGGCAAACCCAACCCCGTGGCAAGGCCGTAGCAGCGGAGCACGAAGGAAGTCCCAGACCCACCAAAAGGACTGGACTCCCTAGAATGGGGGCCCGGAGAAGTCCATGATGCCAGCATCAAGACCCCACCAGGTGGGCACGTAGTGCCCCGCCCCCCACATCGCCAGCGTATTCGGACAAAGGCCCCTCAGTTACTGCACCTGGTATTCCCAGGCGGAATCCCATCCAAGTACTAACCAGGCCAGAACCTGCTTAGCTCCGAGATCAGACGAGATCGGGCGTGTTCAGGTTGGTATGGCCGTAAGCCGAGCGGGCCCCGTCCCCCCAATAGTACACCGCCTGGCACACTGACCCTGCAGAACAGGCAGTCAGCATGGCCGTAAGCACACAAAAAAGGTTAACCAACGGAAGCAGGCAGCGCACCGGGGAAAAACCAGGCAACAGGCTGTTAACCCTAGCCTGGAGACTGCGGACGAGACAGGCGCCAGAGGGGACAGCTGAACACAGCCGCCCCGGCGGAAGGAGCGGAAGCTGGCGGTGTTGCATGACCAAGCCTCCATTTAAAAACCCCCACCCAGAGGGGTCGAGGCAGAGAAGGCTGACACGATTGGCAGACGTCATGAACGTGCAGGGGCACCCTCAAACGGTGAACCCGGGAGTTGACACTGCTCCAACACACCAGGGAATCAACCACCTCGGTGTTACCCAATGCGGTGGTTGTTCCTATAACCCCTCAAGAAAAAACTCCAAAACACACCTGCGGGTATACACCGGCTATACCGCAGTACAAGTGTTTCAGTTTCCAAAAAGGGTTAACCCAGGCCTACGGGTCGCAAACATCACTTCGGACCGGGCCTGGCGGTACGGGAAGCACAGGGTCACCAGAGGAGGTCAAAAAACCACCCCCACAGGCCCCTCTTCGCCATGCGTGAGAGAGGAGCGAAAAATAATGGAGAACCAGCCCCTAAGCACACCGTACCTGGTATTCCCCGGCGGTCTCCCAACCAAGTACTAACCAGGACCAACCTGTGTAGCGGCCGAGATCCGACGAGATCGAGCGCGTACAGAATGGCATGGCTGTAAGCCATGACGACAGTGCTGAGTAAAAACATACCCAACCAGGGTCTCCATAGCGCTTAACCCTGTGACACCCAGACCGACCTGGCATTTTTCCCCCTGAAAAAAGCCCAAGTCCCTCAGGGTACCAGAACAGCAGATCTGCATCCCCGGCGGACAACGGGTTCAACTGATCTGGACCAGCGTGACCAGAACCAGTCCCGTGCCCTAACCACGCCGACATGCCTACTCCAGGAGAAGGGCAGATATGCGTGTTGATCTTAACATGAAAAGAAGGCGCCACCCAGACGTTCGGACGAACCGCGCCTGGTGGCCCACCCCAAGGGCGTGAGACCCCACCACATATGTTCAGATCCATCCCGTCATCATCCCCCAGACATGAACGAGAATCCGTCGACAACCCACCCAGGTCATGGGATGTGGTCGTCGGAAGAGGAAAAACCCCCATCTCAGTTGCTTTATAAAAACGCTGTTTCAACCACAAGCAACCAAGGCGTGCCAGTCAATCGCCTGTTTACAGCGAGCTAGCACTATACGTGCGTCGGGACACACCCCCATCAATGAACAGGCTAATTAGACCTGTCATTGAATCCCCAAGGCGCCCAGGGGAACGACAAGAGGGGTGTGACACTCCCTAACTCCAACACTTCTGGAATAGAAAGAAGGAAGCATCAACAGTATGTATCCCAGTCTACACAGCCGGGGTAAAAAATGTTCACATTTTTACATCCCACCACCCTCCCATAGGAAAGAGACGGGGATCCCCAGAGAGACTTCCCACGCGAGCTGTACAGATTGAAAAGAATATATTGCACCTTGAGCCATGTAAAAAACTGGTTTTAGGGCCTCCGGGGAAGAGGCACTGAACCCATACACACTCAATAAACAAATTGAATCGAATATACATACAATAGAAAAGGACCCTTCTAGAGGGTCCACTCACTTTGACAATCTGAGGAGGAAGGCTCTGTACTCTGATGGAGGCTTCCTCACATGGAAGAAGGAGTCCGAACTCACAGAAGGCCTGAATAGGCGCTTGGTGAGGAGGAGCCCTGACCACCCCCCCTGAAAACAGATCCATCACATGGACCTGAACAGCACACGGAAGTCCTACCAACAGAGACGCGCACGGTGACGTACTCTATGGCGGGGGAATTCCTGCGGTGCACACGCCCAATATACCAGGCCGTGGGACCAGGAACTCCCTCCCCCCCCCCCCCCCCCCCCCCCCCGTAACGTGCCGAACCGCCACGTGACGGGAACCTTGAAGGACAGGGGGTGTACCCCTGACCGACAGAACAATGGGGAGAGGAAAGGTTACCAGTTCACCCCTTTACGACCCCACACCCATGATACGATGTAACGACAAAAAGAGAATATGACACAGTCATAGTCAGCTCTATGAAGCGTTTCACAGCTCCACACAGCGCATGAGCTAACCTGCTATCTGATTTTTACTAAGGAAAAACACAGAATAGAGAGGGCTCTAAGAACCCCGGTCCAACATACACATGTGCTTCTGTGGCCAGTACAACCCAGTTGTAGGTCACATGACACACACAACCCATCATCACCTACAAAAAATGGCAAAAACACTCAACAGAGGAACGCCGTTTTTTTCACAATGAGAGAATACATCATTCTTGATTAGTATCGACCACAGGCCTTGCTAAGCACACATGACAGCAACCAAACCAATTTCCCTTTAGGAAATAAGTTTCTCCAGCAGATTTAGCACAACCTCAGCAATCAAGCTAAGAGTTACATCGTATCCCTACCACACAAAAGACACAATTAATGCACAACATGTCTGACAGGAGGATGAAAAAGTCCCCAGGGAACCGGGGGGGAAACACAATCCTCCTATTTTACCCTCAATACGGCCAGTTAAAACAGGAAAACCTGTTAATGTGTGAACACACTGTTCATTGTCATTACAGTCTGAGAAAGAACATTCTTTTACTCACTTGTCACCAAGCATAGCTTCATAGGTTAGTTGCCTTAGTAGTGAGTACACGGTACACATAAACACCATGATGTTTCTCACACAACAACCAGATCATTACATCACGATTTGCACGGAGAAGCTAACTGCCAGTGACAAAAAACAGCTCACACATAACCCGCAACGTATCCTAAATGCATTGCAACAACACACGTTTTGGGAAAAAACACCGTTATTCACAATACATTTAGCAAAGTAAAACCAGAAGACGTGTTATGAGGTCTGGTCAACCCCGTTCCTACCCGGAACGCAGATCAGCGAAGTGCAGTCACAGACACCGTAGGAACACAGCCGTCCTGTGTTGTCCGAACTGGGTAGCGTCACCGCCCCAACCCGTACTACAGTCCCCCGTTGATGCAACCTTGCCGTCCAGGCTCAGGGCAGGGTCGACGAAACATCCCCTGTCAAGGATGACGTCGCGGTCAAGAGTGTAAAACATGTTAAAATCAAAGCACGTTCAACAGAATAGCATCAAGCTAACGGCGATCAGAAGCGAGCTCACGGCGGCGCGCGAGAAGCTAAGCTACCCCGCGCCAGCCATGGCCATAGCAGCAAGCTAACGTTACCTAGCGACCACGACATGCTAGCCCCGCAGCTAACAGCTGACTGGCTAATAGTAGGCCCTAAGCAGGCCATGCAGCGATCCAGCAGGCTAACGCAGCAGTTAACAGCTGACTGGCTAACCGTAAGCTATGAACATGTAAACAATGACATAACACTCACCCAGACAGGCCGCCGTTCTGAACCTCTCCTCACTTTTTAAGAGAAAAGAGAAAACAAGATGTCAACACCGCTTCACAACGGTGACTTTACCACATCCGACGGAATCAGCACAGTACCAACTGGCCTGTGTAGCTGACTTTGAACATGAATCTGCCGCTATCGCACATTACATGCACATATCCCCTCGTGAAGGAATACTCTCATTTGGATATGAAAGATGGGGCCTTAACACGGTGACAGAGAGAATCCACTCGTCCAGAACACACAGGGATCACCAGTGTCAATGGTCGCGGCCCACTAGTTAAAACTATAATGGTCTCCAGACCAAGGCCTTCTGTCGCCTAGGCGGCTAAACAAAGGACCCTAGCCTGGGGCCGGTTTCCATAAACTTTGTCAAGTAGCCCCCATAGCACTAACAGACAAGTGGAGCCCGCCAGCAAACACTACTCACCCAACCTGGAACGCACCGCTTCTCACAACAGCGGCATGTCCGACAGTTCAGCTGTGGCCTGACAGGTTTCACCCCAACAAACACAGCAAGGAACTGCAGTTGAGAAGCATGCAGCGGCGTGCTCCCAATACGAAAACCGGTGGAGGGTTTTTAGAATGATCATCATCTTCCAGACACTCCAGTACGAAGACAATATCGCCGTATTTTCTCGAAAATAGTGAGAGAGAAAATAAAGATATGATGTCAACGTATCCTTGTTTCCCAAAGCTGCTCCTAAACCTTTCTTCCATCATGGTGTCAAGTGTGGGGATCTACCGAGGCACTTCTTCCTTGTGGTGAAAGCGAGAAGGAGGAGAGCAGGTGACCACACACCTGCTTATGAAGGTAAGCTGATGAGGGGTGTGGTCAGACTAATACTGGTATTAGAGGTACATTTGTGGTTTATTCAGTACGCGTGCACGTACGCGAGATAGTGCAGTGTGATGCCAAGCTAAGCCACTAACGATACAGAACTAGTATAACCACTCTACCTGACCTTTAACCCCTGCTAGTTGAACAGTTATTAACTAGTACAGTATAACCACTCTACCTGACCTTTAACCCCTGCTAGTTGAACAGTTATTAACTAGTATAACCACTCTACCTGACCTTTAACCCCTGCTAGTTGAACAGTTATTAACTAGTACAGTATGACCACTCTACCTGACCCTTTAACCCCTGCTAGTTGAACAGTTATTAACTAGTATAACCACTCTCCCTGACCTTTAACCCCTGCTAGTTGAGCAGTTATTAACTAGTACAGTATGACCACTTCTCCCTGACCTTTAACCCCTGCTAGTTGAACAGTTATTAACTAGTACAGTATGACCACTCTACCTGACCTTTAACCCCTGCTAGATGGGCAGTTATTAACTAGTACAGTATAACCACTCTACCTGACCTTTAACCCCTGCTAGTTGAACAGTTATTAACTAGTACAGTATGACCACTCTACCTGACCTTTAACCCCTGCTAGATGGGCAGTTATTAACTAGTACAGTATAACCACTCTACCTGACCTTTAACCCCTGCTAGATGGGCAGTTATTAACTAGTACAGTATAACCACTCTACCTGACCTTTAACCCCTGCTAGATGGGCAGTTATTAACTAGTACAGTATAACCACTCTACCTGACCTTTAAACCCCTGCTAGATGTACATGGGCTGCAGAGAGGCAAGGCTGCAGAGCCTCCATGACATCACCTCAGACATCTGACACACCAGTGACATGAATACCTCCAAGCCGGGGGCGATACTACTAACTGGGACGAAGGTCGAGATTCCCGTCACAAAGCAGCACGAGGACAGTCGGCCTCTGTGAAACCGGCCACCTACCCTGACGCTTAGGAATACTGCAAGCATCTGACGCCGTGACCCCACACCCTGGAAAAACGACAGCTTTTCATTCGCACGGAGGAGGGGGAATTGGGTTGGCGCCGCGAGACCCTGGCACTGGTCCGAGTGAGGAGCCTCACGCGCTCTCTCTCTCTCTCTCTCTCTCTCTCTCTCTCCCGACCTGGCACCGGTCCCTGGGCGCGGTGCCGCGATGACGCAAGCCCGGTTCTATTTCGGGGGGAGGACGAAGTGCACTGGGGTTCTCGCCGCACGGAGCGAGATCATTCTGGATGGACTGGATGAATGAGATTCCTTCCTATCGCGGGGCATTCCAGCGGAGCGCATCGGGGGGGCAGAGGGGTTATTAATGGAGCCGCGCTTTACGAGGCAACAGGCACCGGTGGAGGGAAATATAACCGGGGGGGAAAGGGAGCACATGACATGGCTTTGACACCACGCGATGTTCCAACGCTGAAGGAGAGGTGCGAAAAACACAGCACTCTACATATAGCGTCGTCTCACGAGGGCTTTCTATGGCCGGAGGGCTAATTTTACTGTACGCTGACCGTGCTGCTAAAAACAGACTCTTCTCCTTCTTATTATTTTATTGTCAATGTATACAAGGCCATTTGTCTTTTCGCATATCTAATTACACATACACACAGTCCTCATATCCCTCCTATAGTTACACATACACACAGTCCTCATATCGCTCCTAGTTACACATACACACAGTCCTCATATCCCTCCTAGTTACACATACACACAGTCCTCATATCCCTCCTAGTCACACATACACACAGTCCTCATATCCCTCCTATAGTCACACATACACACAGTCCTCATATCCCTCCTAGTCACACATACACATAGTCCTCATATCCCTCCTAGTTACACACACAGTCCTCATATCCCTCCTAGTCACACATACACACAGTCCTCATATGCCTCCCTAGTTACACACACAGTCCTCATATCCCTCCTATAGTTACACATACACACAGTCCTCATATCCCTCCTAGTTACACATACACACAGTCCTCATATGCCTCCTAGTTACACACACAGTCCTCATATCCCTCCTAGTTACACATACACACAGTCCTCATATCCCTCCTATAGTTACACACACAGTCCTCATATCCCCTCCTAGTTACACACAGTCCTCATATCCCTCCTAGTTACACACAGTCCTCATATCCCTCCTATAGTTACACACACAGTCCTCATATCCCTCCTAGTCACACATACACACAGTCCTCATATCCCTCCTAGTTACATACACAGTCCTCATATCCCTCCTAGTTACACATACACACAGTCCTCATATCCCTCCTAGTCACACATACACACAGTCCTCATATCCCTCCTAGTTACACACACACACAGTCCTCATATCCCTCCTAGTCACACATACACACAGTCCTCATATCCCTCCTAGTTACACATACACACAGTCCTCATATCCCTCCTAGTTACATACATACACACAGTCCTCATATCCCTCCTAGTTACATACATACACACAGTCCTCCACGCATTTCATCAGAGAGGTCAGAGAGCAGATTTGCCTGCAGTGCAGCGCCATTGGAGCAGTATTTTGGGGTTCAGTGCCTTGCTCAAGAGCACTTAGGTAGGATGGTGGGCACCATAGATGAAATACCAGTCGCCCTCTCCAGTCACCAGCTCACAACAGGAATACACCCACCTGTCAGGTCCGGGTATTGAACCAGCAACCTTGCTTATTTAGCTCTAGGCCACCCTGACCATTGATCTCAGATCAGCCCAAAAGGTGGTGCTCTAACGTGATCTTAATGTTGAGATTGTATTCCACACCTTCTATTGCCTACTGCTCGAGTCAACACAAACCTATTGATCAGCGTGTGCAAACAAAGGGGCTACTATACATATACATATACAAACCTCTCTACAGTAAATTGTATCCTTTTTTGCTTCAAAATAAACTTTTGGAAGGCAAGGTATTTTCTGCATATCATAATAATATATATATTATATATCCATCTGTCTGAATATACCTACATATAATCCTTCTATATATACCTACTTATACCCTGCATATAAGCCATATAACTCTGTAGAACTACCATAGTGTCTTTACACCTGTATCACTGTACATACATCTGATTAACATTATTACTCAGTAGTACAAATGTATGTATTTTATACCCAGTGTAATCACTTGTACAGTACATTACATATTAGGCGACACGGTGGTGTAGTGGTTAACACTGTCGCCTCACAGCAAGAAGGGTCCAGGGTTCGATTCCCGCTTGGGGACCAGGTTTCCGCGGTGCCAGGTACCCATGTGGGGTATCCCCCGGGCCTTTCTGTGTGGAGTTTGCATGTTCTCCCTGTGCTCGCAAGGGTCCCCCCCCCCCCCCCCCCCCCCCCCCGATAAGAGAAACCCAATGGAAAAACATGCACAACAGATCGCTGACGCTGTCGTGTTCCTGACGAAGACGGGCAGGAGCACTTGGATTGGTCCCCGGGGCGCGGCCCCACGCCGACGCCCTGTCTGCCCCTTGGGGGGAAGGATGACGGGATGGGTCAAGTGCAGAGACTCAATCACGTCGGCGACCCAACAATTGCATGTGTGTGTTCCTGTGTGTGTGCCGCCCATCGCATGTGTGTCACTGCATGCCAAATAAAGACTTCTCCAAAGTCCTGCATTATATTTATTATTATATTATATTACTATTGCACGTTACTGTTACATTTATATTTGGTTGGATGCCAAACTTCTTTTCATCCTACTGTACTTGTGTTGTATGATGAGAATACATTTTTATCTAATCTAATCTAATCTAATATGGTGATGTATAACAGGAGGAAACAGTATCAAGGATCTGGATCTAACAGGTCCTAGGTTGGACAGGCTTGGGGGGGGAGTGCTGCGCGCTGCAGATGCCTCTGGACTCCCGTTTGTTCCTCTGTAATTCATACGCACAT
>NW_028173392.1:0-38007 GCF_963971535.1 Notolepis coatsorum
TCACTAGCATCAGCACCACTATCACTAGCATCAGCACCACTATCACTATCATCACTATCATCAGCACTGTTGTGAAGGGCCAGATTAAACCGAATATATATATTTATTTATATATATATATTTAATTGTATTTGTATATTCTCTAATATTCCCTGATATCCCTTGTATATTCCTTGTACAATATGCATTGAATATCCATTCTAGCCTACTGAACATCCCATAATAGTCTCCATTCTACTATTGGTCGAGACCTTGGTGCCAGGCTGCCATACCCCTCAGACCCAGTTCAAACGTACCGCTCGACATGTACGAACAAGTCCTAGTTCCGCGTAGGAATTTGGCTACCGCACCACTAATGGGACTATTTGTTCATAGTGCGTATATATACTGCGCTACTAAAGTAGGACTTTCTTTTCAGTCCAGTTTCTTACCCTCCAATAGAGTCACAGACGTAAAGCCTCCCCGCGACGCCACGTGTGGGAGTAAGGCCAAGTTTGCCTACCATCGGTATTGAGACATCGTGTATATTAATATTTGAATAGTCATATTTGGCACTATATCGTCGAGTTGGACGTAGTCTATTAAGCTAATAATAGTCTGTTAATATATAGTGCTTCGTGCGGTGAGAATACTACCGTAGTCAGTACCCCATCGTTTCGGGCAGAGAACTGGCTGCTTACCCAGGGTGGTTGACCCTATGTGAAGCTGCACCCGAGGAGCCCCAGAGCCGACGAGCGAGTAGACCTGTATACCGGATTATTCTACCGACGACAGCCCGCCTTCCCAGGCACGGATTATGCTTTGGATACTTTGATTATTCCATGGATAAAGACCCCCGACACTGCCGTGTGTTGGAACCCCCCCCCCTGGAGAGGACGCAAGGTGAGGAGACGCTCTGCAAGACGAGGTCGCTTCACGTCTCTCCCCCGTGGACCGGAGAGAGCCGGCCCACAAAGAGTCCACCTGCTTTCATCTGTGGTCCAAGGATCGCCGGCGCATTGAACGGCACTACAGTGGGTTCACCTGGGATACCCTTGGCCGGACGAGGCAGCCGGATTCTACCCCCCCCCCCCCCCCCCTACTCCTGTCGGCTTACAAGCGACCGGATTAACCCCCTCTAGTGTATCTAGTATAATCATTAAAGTATCATTGCTGTTATTCCTTAACTATTCCAGGTCGTATATTTACCACCTGCGCCTTCAGAGATTGGACATTCTCTATTGATATACCGACGAATACTCCTTGCCATAAAAGTGCATACTATTTCAATTCATAAATGTAATTAAGTGATTAAGTGCTTATTCTACACACCATCGCTGTGTAGAAATAAAGACCTGTTTCTCATTCGTACATTTGTGTTGGATCCGTTTCATCTACGTGAGAGTGTTCATGATAATATATTTATGCCGTGTACTGGGTGGCCGAATATTAAGTACAAAGGTAGTGGTAGTAAGTATCATATCTAGTAATACAGTCAGGGAATTGTACCCCTCAGTTACAATTGGTCCTTCGAGCCGGAGGGTAATTAGTGTAATATTAATATAGTGTTATTAATATTGAAATGGCCTATGATGAACACTCCACGAAACGATCCTCCTAACCAACGCCCGCAGCGCGAACGACGGCTCCCTCAGTACTTAGAGGCTTACGCTGTCAGTCAACAACCTAGTCTTCTACTAACAGTAAACGCGGTAAAACTAGAAAGTAAAAGTATGTCTAACCCCAACGCCCAGACTACCCCGACCATAGAGGCCCCTACGGGCTCTAATGTAACTGACCAAGTTCACGGTGGGGACCAGTGGGAACCAGACATGACTTCACACCCCGCCAGTACTGAAGAAGTAGTCCCCGATGAGTCCCGGGAGGAATACAACGCTACCGAGAGAGAACTCGGCACGGAAGAAGACGGGGAGAGCACCGTGGAGATAGAGCTCCAAGGCTCCGCAAGGAGTACCCCGAGGGAAGGCTCCCCTATACAACCGCCTTCTCCCAGCGAGGCAGAGAGGACCCTACAGCAGGCCTTCCTCATCAGCCTGAACGCCGCTGCTGAACGCGACCGACTGCAGATCCAGCAGCGAAGCGAACACGAGCAGATACGTCTAGAAATAAGACGCATTCAGATGGAAGAGAATGTGGCCCGAGAACGAGCCGGTGCTCAACGGGACGCAGCGCGCGACAGACAGCAGTCGCAACTAATAGAACAGCTGATCAGACGGACAACACCCTCTCCCTCCGCCAGAGGCTCCAGGAACTCGTCTAGACACACCTCCAGGGCGGCATCCCCTAGCCGAGTAAACAACCCTGAACTTGACCAACAGACGAGGTCTATACCCCCCACAGACCACCTCCCCCCACCGGTCCAAGCGAGACCTAGCAACCGGGAAGGAGCAGCATATCCTGTGGAGAGGCTAAACCAGAGACTACAAGCACTGGATGACCTAACTGAAGACGAAGAGGAAGAGGAGGAGAACCACGCCCGAAGACAGCACAGTACTCTACCGGACCAGGAGGTCCGGTACAGCCCAGGCTATACTCCCGCGGAGCTGCGCTACAGACCCCCGACTCTATACACGGGTGAGCACGACGCACGACCCGCACCGAGGAACAGCACCTGGACAAGCGGGCCATGGTACACTGCCGGTACCAGCCCATACCAAGGAGCGGGAGGAGACTCGCCTAGGAGGCCTCTCCCCCAACGCTCGCCGATGTATCCACAGTCAGCGTCATACATTGGCACGCCTATGGTACCCGACTTCACCCAAGAGAACCGGGCCCAGTATACAGAACTCCGCATGTGTCTGGAGACCATGTTGGTGGATGTATTGGATGAACGCCACAAATACGCCATCCTACTGAAGCACTTAAAGGTACCCCGCGCACATAATATAGCGCTCGCCTATGCGACTTCCACCACCCCATACACAGCAGCGCTGGTAGCATTGGACCAGAGGTATGGGCGCATATGGGATTACGTGATCCAGGAGATCCGACACATCGACCGCTTACCCCCAGCAATAGACAATCGAGCACTGGACGACCTGTCCATCAGAGTGCAGTCCCTGGTAGGGATGTTAGGAGCGCAAAGAGAGAAGGGGAGGCATGAACTTTACGCCAACTCAAATGTGGAAATATAATAATGCAGGACCTGTTGCAGAGGTCTTTATTCGGCATGCAACGACACTCAATGTTTTAGTGGTACACACAGCGGTTAGTTTAGCACACACACCGGAACACACACGCATGCATTGTCTTTTTAGGATCGCCGATGCGATTTGTCTCTGCGATTAACCCATCCCGTCGTCCTTCCCCCCCAAGGGCAGCCGGGAGCAGACAGGCGTCAACGTGAGCCGCGCCAGGGGACCAATCCAAATGCTCCTGTCCGTCTTCGTCAAGGACGCCACAGCGTTAGCGATCTGTTGTTGTGCATGTTTTTCCATTGGGTTTATCTTATCGGGGGGGAAACCCTTGCGAGCACGGGGAGAACATGCAAACTCCACACAGAAAGGCCTGGGAGATACCCCACCTGGGTACCTGGCATCATGGAAACCTGGTCCCCAAGCGGGAATCGAACCCTGGACCTTCTTGCTGTGAGGCGACAGTGTTAACCACTACACCACCGTGCCGCTTCCTGGAGAAGCTGCCGCCCGCTCGTCAGGAGCGCTTTAGGCGGCAGAGGGACCACAGAGACCCGAATGGCCCCGAACCGAACCTCCTCGATCTAGCAGACTTCCTGGCGAGAGAAGTCAGCAGCCTACGGCTAGATACATTCGAACGGAGCACCCCTGGCTCCAGAGAAGGAACCAGACGACTAAATGATGGAAGAAGATCGGTGACTGTGATGCACCAATCGGAGTCAGTACCGAGCAGCAGGAGCCACAGTACCCCCTCCAGAACGGAGAAGTGGAAGATAGTGTGCCCCTACTGTGAGAAAGAACACTGGCTAGCGCAATGTGACTCCTTCCCCAAGCTGAACGCGGAGGAAGCAGGTCAATGGAGCTAGGGCTGCGGGGAAGCGAAACCCAAATGACAATTCGGACAATAAGACGAGATTTGAAGACGATAAAGGGCGAGAATGTCTCATTCTCTATCGCAGCAAGCGGCCAGCCTGAGCGACGGTACCAGATTGCAGACGCTTTCACCAGCCAAGAAATAGGACTGTCGCGGTACACATACCCCGTCGCCAAGCTGATGGAGAAATATGCACATCTGCGCAAGTTACCGATCCCGCTCATAGACAATGCTATGCCGACCCTGTTGATAGGCTCCTACCATGCAGACCTCATTGTCCCGATAGACCGGGTTCATACCGGACCCCGAGGCTGCCCTGCAGCAGTCGAGACCCGTTTGGGATGGACTCTCCAAGGCCCGCTCGCCAAATCTCTCAACCGAAGTACAGCCACTAGATGTCTCCACTCCCGAGTCACAGAGGGAGAAACCGCACTCCTGCAACACGTAGAGCGGCTATGGACCTTGGAACAAATGCCCTTTAAGAACGGAAAGAAAGACATTCGCTCTAAAGATGACATTTACGCAATTCACCTCCTCGAGACAGGGACCAAGAGAGTCCCGGTCAACGGCGTGTTGAGATACGCCACGCCACTCCTGCGGCGAGAAGGAATGCCTACTTTCCACGCCAAGACAGACGCCACAGAACGGTACCTGCTGAACACGGAGCGGCGCTTAGCCAAGAACCCCGCCCAAGAGAGTGTATACCGCGCTGAGATTGAGAAGCTCATCACAGCGGGACACGTCACAAAGATGGACATTAAAGAGGCTGACCAGACCACTGAATCGTGGTACGTGCCCCACCACAAGGTCCATCACAACGGTAAAGACCGCATAGTATTTAACTGCAGCTACCAGATCGGATCCCAAAATCTGAATAAAGAGTTACTGCCCGGTCCCACACTCGGCCCCTCCCTACTCGGCGTTCTACTCCGCTTCCGCCAGGAAAAGGTGGCCATCAGCGGGGACATTAAAGGAATGTTCCTGCAGGTGAGATTAGTAGAGGCGGACAAGCCCCTGTTACGGTTCCTATGGAGAGAGAAGCCAGGAGATGAGCACCCAGCCATCTACCAATGGGAAGTCCTCCCCTTCGGAACGACGTGCAGCCCCTGCTGTGCGACATTTGCACTACAGAAACATGTAGCAGAGGACCCAGCAGCGAACGAAGAGGTCCGACACAGCGTAAAGAACAGCTTCTACATAGACAACTGTCTACAAAGCCTTTCAACCCAGGAAGAAGCCGAGGCTCTCCTGATTAAACTCTGCGCCTCATTGATCAAAGGCGGCTTTGATCTCAGGCAGTGGGCCAGCAGCGATCCGCAAGTACTGCGCAGCCTCTCCTCCGAGGACAAGGCAGCCAGCAGCGAGACCTGGATGGCTACAATCCCGGGAGAAGCCCAGGAGATGACCCTGGGATTGGTGTGGCGATTCAAAACAGATTCGCTTCACTACAGACACAAGCCCCTGACTACGGAGCAGGGAAGGCCGGCGGCGGCGCCGACCACCAGACGGAGTGTGTACACAACACTCGCCCGACAATATGACCCGCTAGGATGTATTCTACCGTACACCACCAGGGCAAAAATGATTGTACGAGCATTGTGGGACAAGGACCAGGGCTGGGACGACCCCATTCCCGCACACCTTGCATCCACCTGGAGAGAGTGGGAGATGGAGCTCCACTCACTCCCAGGCGTTAATATGCGCCGAAGCTACTTCCCACCCACGGTGAGGCCAGAGACATGTAAAATGGACTTACACGTCTTCAGTGACGCCTCAGAGGTCGCATACGGATCAGTAGCCTACTTGCGGGCCCAAGACCAGGGGGGAGAGATCTACACAGCATTTGTCCTCGCCCGCTCGAGAATAGCCCCACGCAAGCAACAATCTATCCCACGTCTAGAGCTCTGCGCAGCCCTAGCCGGAGCGCACCTAGCCACGCTCATCCAACGTGAGCTCACCATACCGGTGTCTAGAACAATCCTGTGGTCAGATTCCACGACGGTACTCGCCTGGATCAAATCGGACTCATGCAAGTACAAAGTCTTCGTGGGAGTCAGAGTCACCGAGATTCAAGACTTAACCGAAGAGTTAACCGGAGAAACAGAGTGGCGCTACGTTGATACAAAACAGAACCCAGCTGACGTCATCACCCGGGGGATGCCCCTGGATGACCTCACCCGTCGCAATGTCTACAGTGACGGCCCCGCATTCCTAAGACTCCCGGAAGGACAGTGGCCCATGCCTACCCCGAGGGAAGCAAGTCCAGAGGAGGTGGAAATTAAGAAGTCTGTGTTCTGTGGATTGAGCACCGTAGCCTCCACCGACCCTAACATAGCCGATTGCACGTCCATAGAGAGTGCACAACAAAGAACATTCCTGCGGTACCACCCGGAGTGCAAGTCCCCCGCTGATATGTCAGCAGCTAACTACGAGGAAGCAGAATTGCTTCTACTGCAGCGAGCCCAGAGAGACTCGTTCCCCGATGAATTGGCCTGTCTACAGGGAGGAAAGCCCGTCCCATCCGACAGCAGATTAATTCACCTGGCCCCCGAGAGCGACGCTCACACCCTCATCAGAGTGGGTGGTCGCCTACGCAGAGCCCCCAATCTACCGGATGACATTAAATACCCGATCGTATTGAACAGCCGACACAAGGTCACAGAGCTGATTATAAAGAAATACGATGAGGATGTACATCACGCAGGAGCAGAAAGAGTCTTCGCGGAAATCAGACGTCGTTACTGGATCCTACAAGGAAGAGAGGCGGTACGACGCTTCCAGCGAACATGTCTAGACTGCCGCAAGTGGCGCGCGCAGCCCAGCATACCAAGGATGGCTGACCTTCCTCCATGTCGCCTCCGAATCGGTGACAAGCCATTCCACTCAACGGGTATGGACTGCTTTGGCCCGCTGCACATAAAGAAAGGAAGAGGAACCGAGAAGCGGTGGGGTATTGTATTCAAATGCATGACCACCAGAGCGATACACATCGAGCTTCTCCCGACCATGAGCACAGACTCATTCCTTATGGCCTTCCGTAGATTCACATCACGGAAAGGAAGACCGTCTACCCTATTGTCCGATCATGGGACAAACTTCAAAGGCGGCGAAAGAGAGCTGAGAGAGAGCTTCCAAGCTATGGGCCCAGAACTTAAGACCCACCTCGCTCCAGCACAGGTTGATTTCCAATTCAACCCCCCAAACGCACCCCACTTCGGTGGCACTTGGGAACGAGAAGTGCGCTCCATAAAGACAGCCCTGTACGCAGTACTTGGGGCCCAGACTGTGGCGGAAGAAGTCCTAATGACAGTCCTCACGGAGATTGAGGGAGTACTTAACTCGAAGCCCCTCGGATATGTCTCCAGTGATGTGGCGGATATCGACCCAGTTACCCCCAACACACTCCTGATGGGGCGGCTAGATCCTGCATTACCACAGACAATGTACCGGCCTGAAGAAGCGAACGGCCGACGAATGTGGAGGTACAGCCAAGTATTAGCCGACAAGTTTTGGAACAGTTTCCTACTGCACTACTTACCGTCTCTACAGACCCGCCAGAAGTGGGTAAAGGAGAGAGACAATTTGACAGAAGGAACAGTCGTCATGATTATTGATCAATCACTGCCCAGAGCTATGTGGCCGGCCGGCCGCGTAAGCAAAGTGATCACCGGTGCCGACGGCAAGGTCCGAGCAGCTGAAGTGCTCGTCCAGGGTCGCACTTACACCCGTCCCGTGGCAAGGCTCATAGAACTGCCTCGACTCCCAGACACAATCGATGATGACCATGACCCTACAACCCTATGACTTTGTGAAGTTGACTGACCCCTACAGCAAACCCTTATGTGTAAATAGACAACGCGATTAATCTGTCTCTGTTTAACTGATTAGGTCTGGGACCTATTCAGGGGGTGGCTGTTGTGAAGGGCCAGATTAAACCGAATATATATATTTATTTATATATATATATTTAATTGTATTTGTATATTCTCTAATATTCCCTGATATCCCTTGTATATTCCTTGTACAATATGCATTGAATATCCATTCTAGCCTACTGAACATCCCATAATAGTCTCCATTCTACTATTGGTCGAGACCTTGGTGCCAGGCTGCCATACCCCTCAGACCCAGTTCAAACGTACCGCTCGACATGTACGAACAAGTCCTAGTTCCGCGTAGGAATTTGGCTACCGCACCACTAATGGGACTATTTGTTCATAGTGCGTATATATACTGCGCTACTAAAGTAGGACTTTCTTTTCAGTCCAGTTTCTTACCCTCCAATAGAGTCACAGACGTAAAGCCTCCCCGCGACGCCACGTGTGGGAGTAAGGCCAAGTTCGCCTACCATCGGTATTGAGACATCGTGTATATTAATATTTGAATAGTCATATTTGGCACTATATCGTCGAGTTGGACGTAGTCTATTAAGCTAATAATAGTCTGTTAATATATAGTGCTTCGTGCGGTGAGAATACTACCGTAGTCAGTACCCCATCGTTTCGGGCAGAGAACTGGCTGCTTACCCAGGGTGGTTGACCCTATGTGAAGCTGCACCCGAGGAGCCCCAGAGCCGACGAGCGAGTAGACCTGTATACCGGATTATTCTACCGACGACAGCCCGCCTTCCCAGGCACGGATTATGCTTTGGATACTTTGATTATTCCATGGATAAAGACCCCCGACACTGCCGTGTGTTGGAACCCCCCCCCCTGGAGAGGACGCAAGGTGAGGAGACGCTCTGCAAGACGAGGTCGCTTCACGTCTCTCCCCCGTGGACCGGAGAGAGCCGGCCCACAAAGAGTCCACCTGCTTTCATCTGTGGTCCAAGGATCGCCGGCGCATTGAACGGCACTACAGTGGGTTCACCTGGGATACCCTTGGCCGGACGAGGCAGCCGGATTCTACCCCCCCCCCCCCCCCCCCTCCTACTCCTGTCGGCTTACAAGCGACCGGATTAACCCCCTCTAGTGTATCTAGTATAATCATTAAAGTATCATTGCTGTTATTCCTTAACTATTCCAGGTCGTATATTTACCACCTGCGCCTTCAGAGATTGGACATTCTCTATTGATATACCGACGAATACTCCTTGCCATAAAAGTGCATACTATTTCAATTCATAAATGTAATTAAGTGATTAAGTGCTTATTCTACACACCATCGCTGTGTAGAAATAAAGACCTGTTTCTCATTCGTACATTTGTGTTGGATCCGTTTCATCTGCGTGAGAGTGTTCATGATAATATATTTATGCCGTGTACTGGGTGGCCGAATATTAAGTACAAAGGTAGTGGTAGTAAGTATCATATCTAGTAATACAGTCAGGGAATTGTACCCCTCAGTTACAAGCACCATTATCACTATCATCACTATCATCAGCACCATTATCACTATCATCACTATCATCAGCACCACTATCATCACCACCACTATCATCAGCACCACTATCATCACCACCACTATCACCACCACCACTATCATCAGCACCACTATCATCAGCACCACTATCATCAGCACCACTATCATCACCACCACTATCATCACCACCACTATCATCAGCACCACTATCATCAGCACCACTATCATCAGCACCACTATCATCAGCACCACTATCATCACCACCACTATCATCACCACCACTATCATCAGCACCACTATCATCAGCACCACTATCATCAGCACCACTATCATCAGCACCACTATCATCAGCACCACCATCATCAGCACCACTATCATCAGCACCACTATCATCACCACCACTATCAGCAGCACCACTATCATCAGCACCACTATCATCAGCACCACTATCATCACCACCACTATCATCAGCACCACTATCATCACTATCATCACCACCACTATCATCAGCACCACTATCATAAGCACCACTATCATCAGCACCACTATCATCAGCACCACTATCATCACTATCATCAGCACCACTATCATCAGCACCACTATCAGCAGCACCACTATCATCAGCACCACTATCATCAGCACCACTATCATCAGCACCACTATCATCAGCACCACTATCATCACTATCATCAGCACCACTATCATCACCACCACTATCATCAGCACCACTATCATCAGCACCACTATCATCACTATCATCACCACCACTATCATCAGCACCACTATCATCAGCACCACTATCATCACTATCATCACCACCACTATCATCAGCACCACTATCATCAGCACCACTATCATCAGCACCACTATCATCACTATCATCAGCACCACTATCATCAGCACCACTATCATCAGCACCACTATCATCACCACCACTATCATCAGCACCACTATCATCAGCACCACTATCATCAGCACCACTATCATCACTATCATCACCACCACTATCATCACTATCATCACCACCACTATCATCACTATCATCACCACCACTATCATCAGCACCACTATCATCAGCACCACTATCATCACTATCATCACCACCACTATCATCAGCACCACTATCATCAGCACCACTATCATCACTATCATCACCACCACTATCATCACCACCACTATCATCAGCACCACTATCATCACCACCACTATCATCACTATCATCAGCACCACTATCATCAGCACCACTATCATCAGCACCACTATCATCACTATCATCACCACCACTATCATCACTATCATCAGCACCACTATCATCAGCACCACTATCATCACCACCACTATCATCACTATCATCACCACCACTATCATCAGCACCACTATCATCAGCACCACTATCATCAGCACCACTATCATCAGCACCACTATCATCACCACCACTATCATCAGCACCACTATCATCAGCACCACTATCATCACCACCACTATCATCACCACCACTATCATCAGCACCACTATCATCAGCACCACTATCATCAGCACCACTATCATCACCACCACTATCATCAGCACCACTATCATCAGCACCACTATCATCAGCACCACTATCATCAGCACCACTATCATCATCACCACTAGCATCAGCACCACTATCATCAGCACCACTATCATCAGCACCACTATCATCACCACCACTATCATCACCACCACTATCATCAGCACCACTATCATCATCACCACTAGCATCAGCACCACTATCATCACCACCACTATCATCACCACCACTATCATCAGCACCACTATCACCAGCACCACTATCATCATCACCACCATCATCACCACCACTATCATCAGCACCACTATCATCAGCACCACTATCATCACCACCACTATCATCAGCACCACCATCATCAGCACCACTAGCATCAGCACCACTATCATCAGCACCACTATCATCACCACCACTATCATCAGCACCACTATCATCAGCACCACTATCATCAGCACCACTATCATCAGCACCACTATCATCAGCACCACTATCATCAGCACCACTATCATCAGCACCACTATCATCAGCACCACTATCATCAGCACCACTATCATCAGCACCACTATCACTATCATCACCACCACTATCATCACCACCACTATCATCAGCACCACTATCATCAGCACCACTATCATCAGCACCACTATCATCAGCACCACTATCATCAGCACCACTATCATCAGCACCACTATCATCACTATCACCACTATCATCACCACCACTATCATCACCACCACTATCATCAGCACCACTATCATCACCACCACTATCATCAGCACCACTATCATCAGCACCACTATCATCAGCACCACTATCATCACTATCACCACTATCATCACCACCACTATCATCACCACCACTATCATCAGCACCACTATCATCACTATCACCACTATCATCACCACCACTATCATCACCACCACTATCATCAGCACCACTATCATCACCACCACTATCATCAGCACCACTATCATCACCACCACTATCATCACCACCACTATCATCAGCACCACTATCATCACCACCACTATCATCAGCACCACTATCATCAGCACCACTATCATCACCACCACTATCATCAGCACCACTATCATCAGCACCACTATCATCAGCACCACTATCATCAGCACCACTATCACTATAATCACCACCACCATCATCACCACCACTATCATCACCACCACTATCATCACCACCACCACCACCACAGTGTGGCACACGCATCACTGAGAGCAGATGGAATGAAACGTGAACGACTCACCCTGCTGACCCCTCGGCCCCTGTCCTCTCCGTAGTTAGTCCCCAAGATCTCAAAGAAGATGTTTGGGTTGGTGCCGTTATCAGAGAACTCCAGGAAGCTGGTCAGGCCGCTCACCCCAAACTGAGAGAGAGAGAGAAAGAGAGAGAGATATATATATATAGAGAGAGAGAGAGAGAGAGAGAGAGAGAGAGAGAGAGAGAGAGAGAGAGAGAGAGAGAGAGAGAGAGAGAGAGAGAGAGAGAGAGAGAGAGAGAGAGAGAGAGAGAGAGAGAGAGAGAGAGAGAGAGAGAGTTAACCGTCTGTAGTGTGGTAGTGAAAGGTTAACCTTCTGTAGTGTGGTAGTGAAAGGGTTAGTCCAGGATGTCCTGTATCTTGTATTACATTTACAAGATGAACATGATTCATTGTGGATGTTGAGCTTGCCTCCGTTTTCTTTTGTTAATTTACCAAAAGAAGATGTGTGTTCAAGAAGCTCCAAGTCTCAGAGAACAAAACAACAAAACCCAACAATAGCAATGAGGCAAATCAAGACAAGGAAAGAGAGGAAAAGAATATCCTGAAAGGAAAGAGTCCCTACTAAACAATTCTGCTTCTTCTGAGTACAAGACACGATCGGCTGTCTATGTAGCCTGTTGAGATGCTGCCTTAGACATGATCAATCAACATCACAGCAGCCTCACAGCAGCACAAACAAGACGTGACAAATTGTCTACCTATCCCAAGTGAAATGATCAGAGAGAGATGAGAGAGAGAGTGTGTGTGTGTGTGTGTGTGTGTGTGTGTGTGTGTGTGTGTGTGTGTGTGTGTGTGTGTGTGTGTGTGTGTGTGTGTGTGTGTGTGTGTGTGTGTGTGTGTGTGTGTGTGAGAGAGAGAGAGTGAGAGTGAGAGAGTGTGTGTGTATGAGAGAGATAGTTAATGTCTCAATTTTATACTTTGTCTCTCTCTCTCTCTCTCTCTCTCTCTCTCTCTCTCTCTCTCTGTGCGCATGCGTGTGTATGGTGGTGGAGAAGCGTGGAGGAGCGTTTGCGGTGTGAGTGAAACTCTAACTTTTTCTCTAACTTGTTGTGTTTAATGTTATGAATTAGACTATTACTTATTTATTGTTTGCTTTTACGAGAGTGTTGGCTTTAGTTGTTTCGGTTGAGTTTAGCCGTAGTATCTAAGTGACAATTGTTTGGTGAGTGCTGCCGCTGCGTCGTGCCTTTACACAGGCATGGCGGAGCAGGGAGGAGCACCCTCCGGTTTGGAGAGACTTACACGCAAACACGGCTTGCGACTCTCTCCAGACCACGGTGTCTCAGTGGAAGAATGTTGTTTGGCTATCGGCGCAGTCGTGGGATATGCGAGCGTTAAGTCAGCATCTAGAATGAATCGGGCAGTCGTAATTTTCCTTGATTCTACCGTTAAAGTGAATCAGATGGTGGAAAGTGGAGTGGTGATTCGGGAGACGCTTACTACGGTGTTTCCACTCGTCACCCCCCCGAACCCAGCCAAACGTGTTATAATATCTAATGTCCCCCCGTTTTTGAAAAATGGACTTTTGGAGAAAGAACTGTCAAGACACGGGCAGTTAGTTTCACCGATTACAATGTTCTCTCTCGGGGGGACCTCGCGTCACGTTAAACATGTCGTGTCTTTTAGGAGACAAGTGCATATGATTCTGAAGAAGAAAGATGAGGAACTGAGTTTAGTTTTCAAATTCAGGCTGGACGATTTTGACTACGACATTCATGTGAGCTCAGGCAGAATGAAATGCTTTGGATGCGGGGAAGAGAATCATTTAATTCGTGCGTGCCCAGCGAAAAGGGGTGAACAGCCGACTGCTGGCGCGGAGGCTACAAAGACCGCAGATAGCAGTCAGCCAGCAGCCAATAAGCCTTCGGCAGCTGCCCGCACTGCAGCGAGTACACCTACTGTTACACGCACAGCAGCGCAAACAAGTGTGAGTGAGAGGCCAGTTGCAATTATTGCAAAAGCGCAGGTACACAGTGGAGAGAGCGGGGGAAATGTTGTGCAGGCGCAAGCCGCGCAAAGCATCAGCACTATTCAGGGGAATCTGCTAATTGATTTGAACAGTGATACTCAGGTCGAAGTGAGAGAGGATTTAGAGAGTACAGCAACCAGGATAGCGGAGTCTGTACTGGTTGAGGAGGATGAGACAGAGATGGATGTTTCAAAAGTTGTACGAAAGAGGAAAAGCAGGGCTACTTCGAGGGCTACTAGTGGGCAGGACGCGAAGGCAGCTAGGAAGGAGCAGAGCCCCGCCCCCTCTCAAACGAGGCAAGGCTCAGGAAAGAGAGGACAGGACGCACAGTCACAGGACAGTAGTAACAGCAGTGAGGAAGAGGAGGATGTGCTCTTGAGTGATTTATCACAGCCTGAGTTCTCTTTCGAACAGATAAAAACATTTTTGAAAGATACCAAAGGTAAATCTATTAAATTAGAGGAACTTTTCCCTGATTTAAGGAAGTTTCATGATTCTGTCACAATACACATGAGGAGTGGGGAGGACGCAGGGCTACCTTTTTTCTCTCACCAAGAGGGATTCCGCTTAAAGAAAATATTATCAAGAGTCAGAGCAAAAATCAATGAGCAGGCTGTTGGTCCTGATGATGTATAGGCCTGATGTGTTTTTTTGCTATTGTTTGGTTGCTGCTGTGCTGTATACTAAACATGTGTGAATTTAAACTGGGGTCTTTAAACGTTAATGGTGCTAGAGAAGATGGTAAGAGAGCTGCCCTGTACAGCCTGATCAGGGGCAAGAAGCTAAATGTTACTTTTCTTCAGGAAACTCACAGCACGGTTGAAAATGAATCTGACTGGAAGAGGGAGTGGGGTGGGGGAGCTTTCTTCAGTCATAAGAGTAGTAACAGTGGGGGAGTTGGTTTTCTTTTTTCTAGGGATTTTCTACCTGCTTCATGTGTTGTTGATGAGATCATTCCAGGCAGGTTGCTTAAACTCTGTGCTGTATTTGAAAATGTAAAGATGTGTTTTGTAAATGTATACGCTCCAACGGTGGGGTTGGAAAGGTTATTGTTTTTGGATAAATTAAAAGATACTCTTAGTGCTTGTAGTAGTGAGGAGTATCTGTTTGTGGGTGGTGATTTTAACTGCACTGAAGATCCCGTGTTAGACAGGAATCATCAGGAGCCGCATGCGGCTTCTAAAGCCTGTCTAATACGACTGGTTGAAACCATTGAACTGTGTGATATTTGGAGATATCTCCACAGTAATCAGCGGCAGTATACCTGGGCTCATTCCAGGGATAATTATTTATCGTTAGCCAGGCTTGATCGTTTGTATTGTTTTGAACATCACATGAGTGTGGTCACAAGCTGTTCCATAAGTCCGGTGGGTTTATCTGACCACTCCCTTGTCCAGTGTTCTATTTTTATAAAAAATGTAAAGTGTAAAAGTGCATATTGGCACTTTAATGTCTCTCTGTTGGCTGACAATGGTTTTAAGGATGCTTTTGGTTCTTTTTGGGCTGACTATAGGCAAACTAAACGTGACTTTAGTTCACTGCAACAGTGGTGGGATGTAGGTAAAATACATATAAAACAGCTTTGCCTACAGTACACTCTCAATGTTACAAGAGACATGGCCAGATCTATGAGAGCTCTGGAGAGAGAAGTGATGGAGATGCAGGAGTTGGCAGGCTCCACTGGAGAAAGAGAACATATTGAAGTTTTCAAAAGGAAAAAATCAGCTCTGTCTGACCTGCTGGGTATCTCTGCTAGGGGCGCTCTGGTTAGATCCCGTTTTCAAAACGTGGTCCAGATGGATGTTCCGTCTCACTTTTTCTTTGGTTTGGAGAGCAAGAATGGCCAAAAGAGGCTGCTACACTCTCTGAGGTCAGACACTGGGCAGATGCTGCATGAGACAGCCGACCTCCGTCGGTGTGCGGTTGGTTTCTACAAAGAGCTCTATAGAACTGAGTACCAAGGAGAGCCGGAGGTGGCACGGTCCTTCTTTGAGGGCCTCCCTAGAGTCTCAGCTGAGGACGGCGCAGAGCTGGAAGCACAGCTGTCAGGCCAAGAGCTGCTAGAGGCTTTGCAGAGCATGCAGAGTGGGAAGGCGCCTGGGATTGACGGTCTCCCGGTTGATTTTTACAAGTCTCTCTGGTCTGTGATTGGTGAGGATCTTTTGAGTGTCCTCAGTGATAGTCTGAGAAAGGGGAGGCTGCCTCTGAGCTGTAGGAGAGCGGTCATCACTCTCCTGCCCAAGAAGGGAGACTTACAGAACATCAGGAACTGGCGTCCAGTGTCTTTACTCTGCTCCGATTATAAAGTGCTCTCAAAGGTACTGGCAATGAGACTGAGGAAGGTGATGGAGCGGGTCATCCATGTGGACCAAACCTACTGTGTGCCCAGCAGGTTGATATCTGACAACATTACGTTGATTCGAGATGTTTTGGACCTCTCTGGTGTTTTGGGTTGTGAACTTGGTCTGATTTCTCTAGATCAAGAAAAGGCTTTTGACCGAGTTGAACATCAGTACCTGTGGAAAGCAATGCAGGCTTTTGGTTTCAGCTCTGGGCTTATAGCTATGATCCAGGTCTTGTACAGAGACATTGAGAGTGTACTTAAGATTAACGGTGGTTTAAGTGCGCCTTTTGAGGTTCAGAGGGGAGTCCGACAGGGCTGTTCTTTATCAGGAATGTTGTACTGTCTGGCCATAGAGCCGCTGTTACACAGATTAAGGACTCATTTGTCGGGTTTTTCTTTTCCGGGTTGTGACATAAAATTCAAACTGTCTGCATATGCTGATGATGTCATGATTATGGTAAAGTCCCAGCACGATATTAATATTGTACATTCAAATGTGAGGGCTTTTGGTACTCTCTCTTCTGCTAGGGTGAACTGGCAGAAGAGTGAGGCCTTAGCAGTGGGTAAAGGGCCAATTGATGGACTTGTGTTACCTGGAGGCCTGACTTGGAAGAGGGGAGGCCTAAAGTACTTGGGGATTTATCTTGGGGATGAGGTATTTTCTTCCAAGAATTGGGACGGTGTGGTGGAGCAAGTGGAGGGCCGGCTGAAGCGATGGAAATGGATTCTTCCAAAACTGTCGCTGAAAGGTCGGGTCCTTATTATCAACAATCTTGTGTCCTCCATGCTGTGGCATCGGCTAACATGTACGGACCCGCCACTGAACCTACTGTCTAAGGTGCAGGGGTTGATGGTGGACTTCTTCTGGGACCGGTTGCACTGGGTCCCGCAGAGCGTCCTTTTCCTGCCCAAGGAGGAAGGGGGACAGGGGCTTGTCAACTTGGCAAGTAGGGGAGCTGCATTCAGGCTCCGTTTCATTCAGAGACTCCTGACAGGACCGGCTGATCTGGTCTGGAGACCTGTGGCTCGAGCCATACTGGAGCGGTGTGGTGGGCTAAGTCTGGCTGAGCCGATGTTTCTCATGGATTTAAAGGGATGTACAATGAAAAACCTGCCCCGTTTCTACAAGGGACTGTTAACAGTGTGGGGCTTGTTTACGAAAGAGAGACTGAAGGACGGTGGCTCTTTGTACTGGCTTCTGAGGGAGCCGGTGGTTCATGGGACTCGTTTTCAGGGTGGGGCCGAGCCAGCACTGAGGCAAAAGCTGTGTGAGGCGAAGATGTTCACGTTGGGTAATGTGCTGGAGGTGTGCGGTCCCCTTTTTGATAATGCTGCCGGTCTGGCCTCACAGCTGGGCACAAGGTCTGTCAGGGTGATGGGCCGCCTATTGGGAGGCTGGAAACAGCAGTTGACTGATAATGAACTGGAAATGTGTGTTGATTATTGTAATGGTCAGTTATTGCCTGCTGTAAATGATTCTTTTCCTGAGGTGAAACTTATCCCTATTTTTAAATGTGATGGTTGTCTGTTAGAGGTGAGCAGTGCTGCTGATTGCAGGCTGAGCACCATGGTGGGCAAAGCTATGTACTACCTGTGTGTTAAAGTGTTGAACCAAAACAGGCTGAAGGATAGGGTTGACACTCCATGGAGAGCTCATCTGGGCCTACAGGAGGCTCAGAGGCCTGAGTGGAGAGCACTGTACAAACCACCGTTAACTAAAAGGGTTGGGGATTTACAATGGAGAATTTTACATGGTGCAGTTGCTGTGAACGCTTTTGTCTCTGTGATTAATTCTGATGTTGAAGACACCTGTCCTTTCTGCACAGAGAGGGAAACAGTTTTTCACTGTTTTTTAAAGTGTGACAGGCTCTTGGTTTTTTTTCAGTTCCTGACCCGCATGTTTGTGCTGTTTGATGAACATCTTACTCCAGAGATGTTTATTTTGGGGTTCAGGTACAGCAGGAAGAGGAGGTTAAAATGTCAGCTCTTCAACTTCCTGCTGGGTCAGGCAAAAATGGCCATTTATCTAAGTAGGAGGAAAAAGATTGAGGATTCAGTGCTGGTAGATACCACTATTTTGTTTAGAGGTATGGTAAAGGCAAGGTTACGAACGGATTTTCATTTTTACAAGTTGACCAGCAATGTAGCAGAGTTTGAGATGATATGGTGTTACAAGTGGGTGTTGTGTACAGTTGTGGAGGAGTTGGAGTTGGTTTTTGGCTTTGTTCTGATGTGAAGTTTGTCTTATTTTTCTTGATTTGAGTTGCTGTTCTGTTTTTTGCAGTATACATTCTGATGTATTGTTGATTGCTGAGTGAGAAAATAAAGTTGTGTTTAAAAATCAATCAATCTCTCTCTCTCTCTCTCTCTCTCTCTCTCTCTCTCTCTCTCTCTCTCTCTCTCTCTCTCTCTCTCTCTCAAATAATCCTATTGTGTCAACTAACTCAAAGTGTTATCACAACTGCAAATATTTGGCTAGTTACATTGTATCTTATGAGAGAATCATCATCATCTTTATTCGTACATGGAATTATTACAGTACAACAGAAAATTCGTATTTCTACCTGCCCCTATACACACATACAGTACACTGATAGACTAAGTGCAATGTTCACCAAACCAAACCGAATGAACATACTTATTTTGCAGAAATGGAAACATCAACACAATTAAATTAACATAAATAAATGTTGTGTATATCTATCAGTTAAATTATGAATGAGAGCGAGATCTGTCCTATAGCCGACACGTCTTACAGTGTGTGTGGTGTTTGCATGTAAATGCCCTACTCGCATGGGGCTGGTATTACCTGGGGACCGCTAGTAATGAGTCCATACACGGACTAGTGTTATCGGGGGACCCCAAGTAATTAGTCATAACTGGAATAGTATTACAGGGACCTCTAGTCATTTGTAATAATTGCGGAGGTTGTCTGTGCTCTTAATCCCATGTGAATATGCCGTGTCTGTAATGTTGTAAAGTAAAAAAAGCGCTAATTAACTCTACCACAATTGGGCAAACACATCGGTCATCTGATGATAATCTAGGTCCCAATGCGAATCGCCATCTCGGTAATTGGGGACCATGGTTTGTTGTTGTTGTTGTTGTTGTTGTTGTTGTTGTTGTTGTTGTTGTTGTTGTTGTTAGTGGTCTAGACTCTCTAGTGGAATCAATACAGGAAGGATCTAAACGCATTTTTCAGTGCAACATTCTAACCAAGAGACGCCGGCTGCACCACACAGCGTGGAGATCGGTAATTATAGCTTACAGTTGCTTAGTGAGACATGTATTTCCATCCGTAGTGCATAACCCAATGTAGCCGTTTACCAGTTAATTATTTGTACTCCGCTTGTCGTTGAAAAAACATGTATTTTCTCTCGGCGTGATTCCATTTTTGCACAAGATTCAAGTTCAAGTTTCTTTATTAGTTGTCGTACAAAAATACAGAATACTTCTTTATATGAAATGATTTTTCCTGTTTTGCTCCTGAGAGTGTGCTAGATAGAAAAAAATAGATAAAGTATAAAATAGAAAAAGTATAAAACAGAAAGTCAAAAGTACGTAATATATACAGTAAGATATTCCTTTATTGTTTCCCCATGGGGGACATTCGGGCGTCATGGCAACGTGGGCGATGGCGGGGAGGGGGAGGGGAGGTACAGATATGGGGCAGGGTAATAAGAGAGACATAAATATAGGCATACGTAATAAAAGAGAGACATAAATATAGGCATACGGTGAATTGCAAATGAGGGTCTGTCTGTACGCCCCATCGGTCATGATGTATGTTACGATAAATACAGGCGATAAAAAAAAAACATGAATACGAGTAAACAGTAGACAACGAGGTGCAGGTGAGGGTCTGTGTACTGTACCCCATCAGTCATAATATACGTTATAGTCCGTGCGGGTTTTGGTGCTTTAAAAGAGTCGGGCACACTTAGTGGGGTTTAAGGAGGTCAGACGTTCCTAATTAGTTCTCGGAGTTCTGCAGCCGTTAGTGTTCTCCGTCTCTCCGGCTACTGGCAGCGCGCCATGCGTGCCCCCCCCCCCCCCCCGCTCCGCTGGCGGAGGAGCCTGACGCTGGCAGTGTGGGTTCGGCCGGGTTGTAAATCAGTTTGAGGTGCCAACGATTTCCACTCGCTCACGCGTCCGACAGTCAAAACTACGTGGGGCATGTCGTCGAACTCAATCTCGTCGGGACACTTCGGGGTTAAGAGCGTATTCCTGCGAATGTGTTACGCACATCTGGACAACCACAGAGGTGGGGGGGGGGGGGGGGGTAATTTAATTTTCTATTACCATGGGTCTCCGTGTAGCCCAATACTAGTCCAGAATAGGGAAGTGGAAAATATAACGGATGAAGAGAAATGTAATGTTTCTTCTTTGATTTCCTTTCCGTCTTCATCCATCGGCTGAAACCCGACCGATTCTCCGCCGTCGACCAAAGCACACTTCTTCAATCGATATCGAAAAAAAGAATACCACTATGCAGTGTGTGCACTCAAGATTGTAGCGCCCAACAAGTACAACACTTGAGTTGTGCCCTTCCTGTTGACTTGTCGTACGGAACTTGTAAATCGCTTTGAATAAAAAGCGCCGGCTTAAAATGACGACACATGTACATCTTCAGCGCGGCGTCGGAAGCTGAATAAATTAAGCGCTGCGAGTGAGCGATGGAGACGAGACATACGGTTAACCGTCTGTAGTGTGATATTAAAGGGTTAACCTTCTGTAGTGTGGTCGTGAAAGGGTTAACCATGTGTCACGTGGCAGTGAAAGGGTTAACCTTCTGTATTGTCGCAGTGAAAGGGTTAACCGTATACTAACCTACACTGTAGCACTCAACACTTTGATGAACATTGTCACTCAGCTGATAGAGTTGTACCCTTCCTTCCTGATGACTTGTCGTGCAGAACTTGTAAGTCGCTTTGGATAAAAGCGTCAGCAGCTAAATGTAAAACATTTTATGTAGTGTGGCAGTGAAAGGGTTAACGGGGGGAGATGATCAAAAGGAATCACAGCGGTAGAAACCAGAGAGAAACGGGACTGTTGGCGAGATTATCTCCTCAAAATAGCATATTCCATCATTGCTACATTCATTGAAGAAGAAGAAGAAGAAGAAGAAGAAGAAGAAGAAGAAGAAGAAGAAGAAGAAGAAGAAGAAGAAGAAGAAGAAGAAGAAGAAGAAGAAGAAGAAGAAGAAGAAGAAGAAGAAGAAGAAGAAGAAGGAGAAGGAGAAGGAGAAGGAGAAGGAGAAGGAGAAGGAGAAGGAGAAGGAGAAGAAGAAGGATTACTACTAATCTAGGGGTGTAATGATGCGACCTCACAACGATTAATTTTGATTTAGGATTATTCAGGCATCGATTCAATGCATCATGAAATCTCTTCATTTGACCACGATTCGATAGATTTTTGATACATTTTCTATCAGTTAATTCCCCCAAAAATGTTGAATACACAAATGTGGCTGGGGGAACTGATTCACTCAGCATGAATGGACTATAGGCCAAAAAAAAAAACATATACAATTTTTTCTTTTTCTTTCGATTATAATCGATTCTAACATTTTCAAATCGATGCAGTTGAATCGTCACATTAGAATCGATGCATTTCGATTAATCGTTACACGCCTACTACTAACCTTTCGTCTTTTACTAGTATGCCCTTTGCTACTAAATAATCTACCTTGCCTATACTACTACCTACTATGCTACTAAGTCTATACTACTACCTACTATGCTACTATGTCTATACTACTACCTACTATGCTACTAAGTCTATACTACTACCTACTATGCTACTATGTCTATACTACTACCTACTATGCTACTAAGTCTATACTACTACCTACTATGCTACTAAGTCTATACTACTACCTACTATGCTACTATGTCTATACTACTACCTACTATGCTACTAAGTCTATACTACTACCTACTATGCTACTATGTCTATACTACTACCTACTATGCTACTAAGTCTATACTACTACCTACTATACTAATATGTCTATACTACTACCTACTATACTAATATGTCTATATTACTACCTACTATGCTAATATGTCTATATTACTACCTACTATGCTACTAAGTCTATACTACTACCTACTATGCTAATATGTCTATACTACTACCTACTATGCTACTAAGTCTATACTACTACCTACTATGCTACTATGTCTATACTACTACCTACTATGCTACTAAGTCTATACTACTACCTACTATACTAATATGTCTATACTACTACCTACTATACTAATATGTCTATATTACTACCTACTATGCTGAATATGTCTATATTACTACCTAGTTCAAGTTCTTTAATAGTTGTCATACAGAAGTACAGAATACTTTCATACAAAATGCTTCTTACTGTTACGCTCCAGAGACTGTGCTAGACAAGATAGTATCAAATAACATAATAACATAATATAGCATGAATTTAGAAGAAGAAAATGAGGTCACAGTGTTCGGTATAGACCAGGGTTCGAAATTAACGGGGGCTTGGGGCATAATGCCCTTGAAAATGGACAAAATGCCCTCGAAAACCAGTTAAGGGGGGCACTTAATGCCCCCGACAGTTTACTAATTATATATATTTATCCGGTAATGGAGCGTCTGTATCGTACGGTTCAGATGACGCGCAAATAAAAAAAATCATTTGGCGGAGCCTGTGTTCTGCACTGGCTGCAGGCAGCAGCAGCAGCAGTCAGTTTGTGTAAAAATGGCACGCACAATATAAATCAATCTTCATTACGACTTTAAAAACATAGCCATTAACATTACATAGGCCTACACACATCTTGCCATAGCGTTAGCAGTTTGTAAACACAACGCACGTTTTAACTATGGTAGCCCGACGCAGCCCGCAAGCTAATACTGTACAGTCAATGAAATGTCACCGTAGCTACTAGCTACTGTAGCAGAGGAGGAAATGGGAGTCTGAGAGGCGGGGTGTTTAAAGACAATGATAGGATAACTCCAACCGGGACTATTGCCGCTTTCGCGCTGCTTGTTGATGTTATGAACGTGACCGGAACTGAAGGTGCCACACGCTAAAATGTCCGTGGGGACCCGGCGCCAACCCATAGATAGTTCCAACTCACCGAATTACTTAATCCACCACAGTTGCACTCAATATTTAAATAATGTTAGTCTAAATAAATGTAGACAGAAACATAATAATTTCAAGCAGAAAATGAATCTTTCCATTAAGAACTGACAATCAGGGAATTGGGCGGCGTGGCTCAGGGGTAGAGCGGGTTGTCCAATGATCGAAGGGTTGGTGGTTCGAATCCCGCTCAAGCCCATGTCCATCCCACTGCCGTTGTGTCCTTGGGCAAGACACTTAACCTACTTGCCTCGTATGAATGTGTATGCATGTGAATGAATGTTGGTGGTGGTCGGAGGGGCCGTAGGCGATGATTATTCGCCACGCTTCCGTGAGTCTGCCTCAGGGCAGCTCTGGCTGCAATTGTAGCTTACCACCACCGGTATGACTGTGTATGAATGAATAATGGACTCTGTGAAGCGCTCTGGGTCTCATGAAGAGCGCTATATAAATCCAAGTCATTATTATTATTATTATTATTATTATTATTATTATTATTATTATTATTATTATTATTATTATTATTATTATTATTATTATTATTATTGTTTTTGTGTGTTTATATTAATTAAAGAAAGGAAAGTCTAGTGCTGGCTGAGCATATTGTTTGTTTGCACTAAGTTAATACTTTGACAAATGTAGCCTATATTTTTCAGTCAGTTCGGTCTTTGTGTGCCAAACATTATTTAAGGCTGTAAACACTGTAAACCTTTTATTTTATTTTTAATAAATGAGAAGCATGTTTAGATTTGAGTGTTACATTTTTTTTAATAAAAATTAACGTATATCGAACTGAAAACCGTGACCCTAAAATCGTGATACGAACCAAACCGTCCATTTTGTGAACCGTCCCACCCCTACCGTTTATCATAAAAATTCAGTGCCCCCGAAATTAAAAAAAAAGCCCCCGAAAATCAATTAAGGGGGGCAAAAAAAGCCCTTGAAAAAAAATGTTAATTTCTAACCCTGGTATAGACATATGTACAATGTTCTGAGTTACCATATAATATACAATACACAATACTATGCAGTGTACTAATGTACAGTACTATCTAGTGCAAAGCAGAAATGGGATGAGGTACAATTTTAGGTACAATTTACAGTAAGGTGTACGAGTTGTAGTGCAATCCTTCATCCATAAATATAAAGTGTGGGGAGTGGGTGCTACAGTGTGTTTGTTTAAAGTGGGTGTGTGCTATAAAGTGTGTGGAGTGGGTGCTACAGTGTGTTTGTTTAAAGTGAGTGTGTGCGTGTGGATGTGTGTGCTATGTGCGTTTGGTGGTTGTTGTTGTGTAGTGTTCATTCATTGTTCGTTTAGCAGCCTGATGGCCTGGGGATAGAAGCTACTTCTGAGTCTTTCTGTGCTATCCTACTATGCTACTAAGTCTATACTACTACCTACTATGCTAATAGAACATAAGAACACACTGTGCACCCACCCAGGGGTGTAGCTCCAGATTCTGGGCCCCATGAAAGAATGTATTTGTAGGCCCCCAGTGAATGCGAGCGTGCGAGCGGATTTTTTTTTTGCCATTTTTTTATTGATGAAAACGCATAATATGGTTTTTACCTATACATTTGGATCAGCAGTTCAGCACCTGCACTGTTGGTGGGTGAGCCTAGTAAAGGATGTCGCATTGCGTTCATCTTCAATGAATGGACCAATGCAATAGTCTACCAAAGCCCCCCCTCTCTCTCTATATATCTCACACACACACACACACACACACACACACACACACACACACACACACACACACACACACACACACACACACACACACACACACACACACACTTCAGAGACAAACATAGTATCAATGAGAGCATCAATAATACACCTGAGTGATGTCTAGTAAAAAAAAAAAAAAAATTGCCCCCCCCCCCCCCCCCAGTGCTGGGCCCTTGGAATCATCCTAAGCTACCCCCCCCCAGCTACGCCCCTGCTACTACCTACTATGCTACTATGTCTATACTACTACAAGTACCTACTTCCTACTATGCTACTATGTACTACTATGCACTTGAGACTGTAGCGCTCTGGTTCAACACTGTTTGATGAACAACGTTACTGACCCTTAGCCGCCAGAGTCGTGTCCTTCCTGCTGACTTGTCGTACACAACTTGTAAAACTGTCGGCTTAATGTAAATCTTCAACGCGTTGGTTGGAGGCCGACAGAATAATTAAGCGCAGTGAATGAAGATGTCTCTCAACGACGGATCCTCCCAAACGGGGCGCCCGATTTAATTTGTGTCACTGTGTGTGGTATGAACACGGGACGTGCGATTAACAGGAGAAATGACAAAAAAAAATGACCAAAAGGGATCACCGCTGTAACTGAGGGGTACAATTCCCTGACTGTATTACTAGATATGATACTTACTACCACTACCTTTGTACTTAATATTCGGCCACCCAGTACACGGCATAAATATATTATCATGAACACTCTCACGTAGATGAAACGGATCCAACACAAATGTACGAATTAGAAACAGGTCTTTATTTCCTACACAGCGATGGTGTGTAGAATAAGCACTTAATCACTTAATTACATTTATGAATTGAAATAGTATGCACTTTTATGGCAAGGAGTATTCGTCGGTATATCAATAGATAATGTCCAATCTCTGAAGGCGCAGGTGGTAAATATACGACCTGGAATAGTTAAGGAATAACAGCAATGATACTTTAATGATTATAGGCTGGATACACTAGAGGGGGTTAATCCGGTCGCTTGTAAGCCGACAGGAGTAGGAGGGGGGGGGGGGTAGAATCCAGCTGCCTCGTCCGGCCAAGGGTATCCCAGGAGAACCCACTGTAGTGCCGTTCAATGCGCCGGCGATCCTTGGACCACAGATGAAAGCAGGTGGACTCTTTGTGGGCCGGCTCTCTCCGGTCCACGGGGGAGAGATGTGGAGAGACCTCGTCTTGCAGAGCGTCTCCTCACCTTGCGTCCTCTCCAGGGGGGGGGGGGGTTCCAACACACGGTAGTGTCGGGGGTCTTTATCCATAGAATAATCAAAGTATCCAAAGCATAATCCGTGCCTGGGAAGGCGGGCTGTCGTCGGTAGAATAATCCGGTATACAGGTCCACTCGCTCGTCGGTTCTGGGGCTCCTCGGGTGCAGCTTCACATAGGGTCAACCACCCTGGGTAAGCAGCCAGTTCTCTGCCCGAAACGATGGGGTACTGACTACGGTAGTATTCTCACCGCACGAAGCACTATATATTAACAGACTATTATTAGCTTAATAGACTACGTCCAACTCGACGATATAGTGCCAAATATGACTATTCAAATATTAATATACACGATGTCTCAATACCGATGGTAGGCCGAACTTGGCCTTACTCCCACACGTGGCATCGCGGGGAGGCTTTACGTCTGTGACTCTATTGGAGGGTAAGAAACTGGACTGAAAAGAAAGTCCTACTTTAGTAGCGCAGTATATATACGCACTATGAACAAATAGTCCCATTAGTGGTGCGGTAGCCAAATTCCTACGCGGAACTAGGACTTGTTCGTACATGTCGAGCGGTACGTTTGAACTGGGTCTGAGGGGTATGGCAGCCTGGCACCAAGGTCTCGACCAATAGTAGAATGGAGACTATTATGGGATGTTCAGTAGGCTAGAATGGATATTCAATGCATATTGTACAAGGAATATACAAGGGATATCAGGGAATATTAGAGAATATACAAATACAATTAAATATATATATATAAATAAATATATATATTCGGTTTAATCTGGCCCTTCACAACAGCCACCCCCTGAATAGGTCTCAGACCTAATCAGTTAAACGGAGACAGATTAATCGCGTTGTCTATTTACACATAAGGGTTTGCTGTAGGGGTCAGTCAACTTCACAAAGTCATAGGGTTGTAGGGTCATGGTCATCATCGATTGTGTCTGGGAGTCGAGGCAGTTCTATGAGCCTTGCCACGGGACGGGTGTAAGTGCGACCCTGGACGAGCACTTCAGCTGCTCGGACCTTGCCGTCGGCACCGGTGATCACTTTGCTTACGCGGCCGGCCAGCCACATAGCTCTGGGCAGTGATTGATCAATAATCATGACGACTGTTCCTTCTGTCAAATTGTCTCTCTCCTTTACCCACTTCTGGCGGGTCTGTAGAGACGGTAGGTAGTGCAGTAGGAAACTGTTCCAAAACTTGTCGGCTAATACTTGGCTGTACCTCCACATTCGTCGGCCGTTCGCTTCTTCAGGCCGGTACATTGTCTGGGGTAATGTGGGATCTAGCCGCCCCATCAGGAGTGTGTTGGGGGTAACTGGGTCGATATCCGCCACATCACTGGAGACATATCCGAGGGGCTTCGAGTTAAGTACTCCCTCAATCTCCGTGAGGACTGTCATTAGGACTTCTTCCGCCACAGTCTGGGCCCCAAGTACTGCGTACAGGGCTGTCTTTATGGAGCGCACTTCTCGTTCCCAAGTGCCACCGAAGTGGGGTGCGTTTGGGGGGTTGAATTGGAAATCAACCTGTGCTGGAGCGAGGTGGGTCTTAAGTTCTGGGCCCATAGCTTGGAAGCTCTCTCTCAGCTCTCTTTCGCCGCCTTTAAAGTTTGTCCCATGATCGGACAATAGGGTAGACGGTCTTCCTTTCCGTGATATGAATCTACGGAAGGCCATAAGGAATGAGTCTGTGCTCATGGTCGGGAGAAGCTCGATGTGTATCGCTCTGGTGGTCATGCATTTGAATACAATACCCCACCGCTTCTCGGTTCCTCTTCCTTTCTTTATGTGCAGCGGGCCAAAGCAGTCCATACCCGTTGAGTGGAATGGCTTGTCACCGATTCGGAGGCGACATGGAGGAAGGTCAGCCATCCTTGGTATGCTGGGCTGCGCGCGCCACTTGCGGCAGTCTAGACATGTTCGTTGGAAGCGTCGTACCGCCTCTCTTCCTTGTAGGATCCAGTAACGACGTCTGATTTCCGCGAAGACTCTTTCTGCTCCTGCGTGATGTACATCCTCATCGTATTTCTTTATAATCAGCTCTGTGACCTTGTGTCGGCTGTTCAATACGATCGGGTATTTAATGTCATCCGGTAGATTGGGGGCTCTGCGTAGGCGACCACCCACTCTGATGAGGGTGTGAGCGTCGCTCTCGGGGGCCAGGTGAATTAATCTGCTGTCGGATGGGACGGGCTTTCCTCCCTGTAGACAGGCCAATTCATCGGGGAACGAGTCTCTCTGGGCTCGCTGCAGTAGAAGCAATTCTGCTTCCTCGTAGTTAGCCGCTGACATATCAGCGGGGGACTTGCACTCCGGGTGGTACCGCAGGAATGTTCTTTGTTGTGCACTCTCTATGGACGTGCAATCGTTTATGTTAGGGTCGTATTGTCGGGCGAGTGTTGTGTACACACTCCGTCTGGTGGTCGGCGCCGCCGCCGGCCTTCCCTGCTCCGTAGTCAGGGGCTTGTGTCTGTAGTGAAGCGAATCTGTTTTGAATCGCCACACCAATCCCAGGGTCATCTCCTGGGCTTCTCCCGGGATTGTAGCCATCCAGGTCTCGCTGCTGGCTGCCTTGTCCTCGGAGGAGAGGCTGCGCAGTACTTGCGGATCGCTGCTGGCCCACTGCCTGAGATCAAAGCCGCCTTTGATCAATGAGGCGCGGAGTTTAATCAGGAGAGCCTCGGCTTCTTCCTGGGTTGAAAGGCTTTGTAGACAGTTGTCTACGTAGAAGCTGTTCTTTACGCTGCGTCGGACCTCTTCGTCCGCTGCTGGGTCCTCTGCTACATGTTTCTGTAGTGCAAATGTCGCACAGCAGGGGCTGCACGTCGTTCCGAAGGGGAGGACTTCCCATTGGTAGATGGCTGGGTGCTCATCTCCTGGCTTCTCTCTCCATAGGAACCGTAACAGGGGCTTGTCCGCCTCTACTAATCTCACCTGCAGGAACATTCCTTTAATGTCCCCGCTGATGGCCACCTTTTCCTGGCGGAAGCGGAGTAGAACGCAGAGTAGGGAGGGGCCGAGTGTGGGACCGGGCAGTAACTCTTTATTCAGATTTTGGGATCCGATCTGGTAGCTGCAGTTAAATACTATGCGGTCTTTACCGTTGTGATGGACCTTGTGGTGGGGCACGTACCACGATTCAGTGGTCTGGTCAGCCTCTTTAATGTCCATCTTTGTGACGTGTCCCGCTGTGATGAGCTTCTCAATCTCAGCGCGGTATACACTCTCTTGGGCGGGGTTCTTGGCTAAGCGCCGCTCCGTGTTCAGCAGGTACCGTTCTATGGCGTCTGTCTTGGCGTGGAAAGTAGGCATTCCTTCTCGCCGCAGGAGTGGCGTGGCGTATCTCAACACGCCGTTGACCGGGACTCTCTTGGTCCCTGTCTCGAGGAGGTGAATGGCGTAAATGTCATCTTTAGAGCGAATGTCTTTCTTTCCATTCTTAAAGGGCATTTGTTCCAAGCTCCATAGCCGCTCTACGTGTTGCAGGAGTGCGGTTTCTCCCTCTGTGACTCGGGAGTGGAGACATCTAGTGGCTGTACTTCGGTTGAGAGATTTGGCGAGCGGGCCTTGGAGAGTCCATCCCAAACGGGTCTCGACTGCTGCAGGACAGCCTCGGGGTCCGGTATGAACTCGGTCTATCGGGACAATGAGGTCTGCATGGTCGGAGCCTATCAACAGGGTCGGCATAGCATTGTCTATGAGCGGGATCGGTAACTTGCGCAGATGTGCATATTTCTCCATCAGCTTGGCGACGGGGTATGTGTACCGCGACAGTCTTATTTCTTGGCTGGTGAAAGCGTCTGCAATCTGGTACCGTCGCTCAGGCTGGCCGCTTGCTGCGATAGAGAATGAGACATTCTCGCCCTTTATCGTCTTCAAATCTCGTCTTATTGTCCGAATTGTCATTTGGGTTTCGCTTCCCCGCAGCCCTAGCTGGGCCGCAGCGGAGGCGAGCAGCAGGGTCTTCTCTGACCCGTCATCGAGGACGGCGTAAGTGTCCAGGACTTTATTCTGGTAGCTTAGTGTCACACGCACTACTTTTAGGAGTACTCGGGCTCCACTGCTGCTGGCGGGATCGATGTACATGACGCTCGCTTTGCGGCTGGATGGTGCAGGTGAAGGGCGCCGTCTGTTACTGTCGTGAAGTATGTCCAGATGGGCTCCATCGCACTTGGTGCACCTTTTCTTTAAGCGGCATTCGGCTGCCATGTGTGAGCGCGCACAGCGAAAACAGCGCTTGTTGGACTTTATCCATTGACCTGCTTCCTCCGCGTTCAGCTTGGGGAAGGAGTCACATTGCGCTAGCCAGTGTTCTTTCTCACAGTAGGGGCACACTATCTTCCACTTCTCCGTTCTGGAGGGGGTACTGTGGCTCCTGCTGCTCGGTACTGACTCCGATTGGTGCATCACAGTCACCGATCTTCTTCCATCATTTAGTCGTCTGGTTCCTTCTCTGGAGCCAGGGGTGCTCCGTCCGAATGTATCTAGCCGTAGGCTGCTGACTTCTCTCGCCAGGAAGTCTGCTAGATCGAGGAGGTTCGGTTCGGGGCCATTCGGGTCTCTGTGGTCCCTCTGCCGCCTAAAGCGCTCCTGACGAGCGGGCGGCAGCTTCTCCAGGATCCTTTCCACATTTGAGTTGGCGTAAAGTTCATACTTCCCCTTCTCTCTTTGCGCTCCCAACATCCCTACCAGGGACTGCACTCTGATGGACAGGTCGTCCAGTGCTCGATTGTCTATTGCTGGGGGTAAGCGGTCGATGTGTCGGATCTCCTGGATCACGTAATCCCATATGCGCCCATACCTCTGGTCCAATGCTACCAGCGCTGCTGTGTATGGGGTGGTGGAAGTCGCGTAGGCGAGCGCTATATTATGTGCGCGGGGCACCTTTAAGTGCTGCAGTAGGATGGCGTATTTGTGGCGTTCATCCAATACATCCACCAACATGGTCTCCAGACACATGCGGAGTTCTGTATACTGGGCCCGGTTCTCTTGGGTGAAGTCGGGTACCATAGGCGTGCCAATGTATGACGCTGACTGTGGATACATCGGCGAGCGTTGGGGGAGAGGCCTCCTAGGCGAGTCTCCTCCCGCTCCTTGGTATGGGCTGGTACCGGCAGTGTACCATGGCCCGCTTGTCCAGGTGCTGTTCCTCGGTGCGGGTCGTGCGTCGTGCTCACCCGTGTATAGAGTCGGGGGTCTGTAGCGCAGCTCCGCGGGAGTATAGCCTGGGCTGTACCGGACCTCCTGGTCCGGTAGAGTACTGTGCTGTCTTCGGGCGCGGTTCTCCTCTTCCTCTTCGTCTTCAGTTAGGTCATCCAGTGCTTGTAGTCTCTGGTTTAGCCTCTCCACAGGATATGCTGCTCCTTCCCGGTTGCTAGGTCTCGCTTGGACCGGTGGGGGGAGGTGGTCTGTGGGGGGTATAGACCTCGTCTGTTGGTCAAGTTCAGGGTTGTTTACTCGGCTAGGGGATGCCGCCCTGGAGGTGTGTCTAGACGAGTTCCTGGAGCCTCTGGCGGAGGGAGAGGGTGTTGTCCGTCTGATCAGCTGTTCTATTAGTTGCGCTTGCTGTCTGTCGCGCTCTGCGTCCCGTAGAGCACCAGCAGCTGCTCGCTGGCTGTCTGCTCGGTCTCGGGCCACATTCTCTTCCATCTGAATGCGTCTTATTTCCAGGCGTATGTGCTCTTCTTCGCTCCGTTGCTGTAGCTGCAATCGATCGCGTTCACCCTGGAGTCTATCGCGTTCAGTAGAGGCTTTCAGGCTGACGAGGAATGCCTGCTGTAGGGTCCTCTCTGCCTCGCTGGGAGAAGGCGGTTGTATAGGGGAGCCTTCCCTCGGGGTACTCCTTGCGGAGCCTTGGAGCTCTATCTCCACGGTGCTCTCCCCGTCTTCTTCCGTGCCGAGTTCTCTCTCGGTAGCGTTGTATTCCTCCCGGGACTCATCGGGGACTACTTCTTCAGTACTGGCGGGGTGTGAAGTCATGTCTGGTTCCCACTGGTCCCCACCGTGAACTTGGTCAGTTACATTAGAGCCCGTAGGGGCCTCTATGGTCGGGGTAGTCTGGGCGTTGGGGTTAGACATACTTTTACTTTCTAGTTTTACCGCGTTTACTGTTAGTAGAAGACTAGGTTGTTGACTGACAGCGTAAGCCTCTAAGTACTGAGGGAGCCGTCGTTCGCGCTGCGGGCGTTGGTTAGGAGGATCGTTTCGTGGAGTGTTCATCATAGGCCATTTCAATATTAATAACACTATATTAATATTACACTAATTACCATCCGGCTCGAAGGACCAATTGTAACTGAGGGGTACAATTCCCTGACTGTATTACTAGATATGATACTTACTACCACTACCTTTGTACTTAATATTCGGCCACACAGTACACGGCATAAATATATTATCATGAACACTCTCACGTAGATGAAACGGATCCAACACAAATGTACGAATTAGAAACAGGTCTTTATTTCCTACACAGCGATGGTGTGTAGAATAAGCACTTAATCACTTAATTACATTTATGAATTGAAATAGTATGCACTTTTATGGCAAGGAGTATTCGTCGGTATATCAATAGATAATGTCCAATCTCTGAAGGCGCAGGTGGTAAATATACGACCTGGAATAGTTAAGGAATAACAGCAATGATACTTTAATGATTATAGGCTGGATACACTAGAGGGGGTTAATCCGGTCGCTTGTAAGCCGACAGGAGTAGGAGGGGGGGGGGGGGGTAGAATCCAGCTGCCTCGTCCGGCCAAGGGTATCCCAGGAGAACCCACTGTAGTGCCGTTCAATGCGCCGGCGATCCTTGGACCACAGATGAAAGCAGGTGGACTCTTTGTGGGCCGGCTCTCTCCGGTCCACGGGGGAGAGATGTGGAGAGACCTCGTCTTGCAGAGCGTCTCCTCACCTTGCGTCCTCTCCAGGGGGGGGGGGGGGTTCCAACACACGGTAGTGTCGGGGGTCTTTATCCATAGAATAATCAAAGTATCCAAAGCATAATCCGTGCCTGGGAAGGCGGGCTGTCGTCGGTAGAATAATCCGGTATACAGGTCCACTCGCTCGTCGGCTCTGGGGCTCCTCGGGTGCAGCTTCACATAGGGTCAACCACCCTGGGTAAGCAGCCAGTTCTCTGCCCGAAACGATGGGGTACTGACTACGGTAGTATTCTCACCGCACGAAGCACTATATATTAACAGACTATTATTAGCTTAATAGACTACGTCCAACTCGACGATATAGTGCCAAATATGACTATTCAAATATTAATATACACGATGTCTCAATACCGATGGTAGGCCGAACTTGGCCTTACTCCCACACGTGGCATCGCGGGGAGGCTTTACGTCTGTGACTCTATTGGAGGGTAAGAAACTGGACTGAAAAGAAAGTCCTACTTTAGTAGCGCAGTATATATACGCACTATGAACAAATAGTCCCATTAGTGGTGCGGTAGCCAAATTCCTACGCGGAACTAGGACTTGTTCGTACATGTCGAGCGGTACGTTTGAACTGGGTCTGAGGGGTATGGCAGCCTGGCACCAAGGTCTCGACCAATAGTAGAATGGAGACTATTATGGGATGTTCAGTAGGCTAGAATGGATATTCAATGCATATTGTACAAGGAATATACAAGGGATATCAGGGAATATTAGAGAATATACAAATACAATTAAATATATATATATAAATAAATATATATATTCGGTTTAATCTGGCCCTTCACAACAACCGCGGTAGAAATGGTTAAAAAAAAGAGAGAAACCAGAGAGAAACGGCACTGTTGGTGGGAGCATCTCCTCGAAATAGCATATTCCATCATTGCTACATACTAGGGCTGCAACTAATGACTATTTTGGTAGTCGACTAATCTGTCGATTATTTTTTCGATTAGTCGACTAATCGAAAAACAATTATATAAAAAATTATTTAAAATAAAAAAAATTTTAATTAAATTTTTTGCACTACCTATCTTTGTGAAAGTGGCTTCTCAGCTCTGGTCCAGCTGAAGACAGAGCAGAGGAACAGATTGGACATTGAACATGACCTCAGAGTTGCTTTGAGACTCTTGTCAGGACCAAACAACATCCCCCAGTTATCCCATTAGTTCCCCAAACTTACTGTCGGTCGGTCTGTTATGTTAAGCTAAGAAGTCTTCAGCTGGCTGGACCAGAGCTGAGAAGCCACTTTCACAAAGATAGGTAGTGCAAAGTTTTTTTTTTTTATTATAATAATTTTATAAATTTTTTTAATATTTTCTTTTTACATAATAATTTACACAGAAAGGCCTGGGTACCTGGCATCATGGAAACCTGGTCCCCAAGCGGGAATCGAACCCTGGACCTTCTTGCTGTGAGGCGACAGTGTTAACCACTACACCACCGTGCCGGAGCGGGAATCGAGATGATTAATCGCTCTATACCTCCCAGGCCACTGTGTGAAAGGGGCTTTAGTGGAGTCCTCAGCCCCAGCTTCTCTCCTGTGTGAAAGGGGCTTTAGTGGAGTCCTCAGCCCCATACGCTCCTGTGTGAAAGGGGCTTTAGTGGAGTCCTCAGCCCCAGCGTCTCTCCTGTGTGAAAGGGGCTTTAGTGGAGTCCTCAGCCCCAGCGTCTCTCCTGTGTGAAAGGGGCTTTAGTGGAGTCCTCAGCCCCAGCGTCTCTCCTGTGTGAAAGGGGCTTTAGTGGAGTCCTCAGCCCCAGCGTCTCTCCTGTGTGAAAGGGGCTTTAGTGGAGTCCTCAGCCCCAGAGTCTCTCCTGTGTGAAAGGGGCTTTAGTGGAGTCCTCAGCCCCAGCTTCTCTCCTGTGTGAAAGGGGCTTTAGTGGAGTCCTCAGCCCCAGCGTCTCTCCTGTGTGAAAGGGGCTTTAGTGGAGTCCTCAGCCCCAGCTTCTCTCCTGTGTGAAAGGGGCTTTAGTGGAGTCCTCAGCCCCAGCGTCTCTCCTGTGTGAAAGGGGCTTTAGTGGAGTCCTCAGCCCCAGCGTCTCTCCTGTGTGAAAGGGGCTTTAGTGGAGTCCTCAGCCCCAGCGTCTCTCCTGTGTGAAAGGGGCTTTAGTGGAGTCCTCAGCCCCAGCGTCTCTCCTGTGTGAAAGGGGCTTTAGTGGAGTCCTCAGCCCCAGTGTCTCTCCTGTGTGAAAGGGGGCTTTAGTGGAGTCCTCAGCCCCAGCGTCTCTCCTGTGTGAAAGGGGGCTTTAGTGGAGTCCTCCACCCCAGCGTCTCTCCTGTGTGAAAGGGGCTTTAGTGGAGTCCTCAGCCCCAGCGTCTCTCCTGTGTGAAAGGGGCTTTAGTGGAGTCCTCAGCCCCAGTGTCTCTCCTGTGTGAAAGGGGCTTTAGTGGAGTCCTCAGCCCCAGCGTCTCTCCTGTGTGAAAGGGGCTTTAGTGGAGTCCTCAGCCCCAGTGTCTCTCCTGTGTGAAAGGGGCTTTAGTGGAGTCCTCAGCCCCATACGCTCCTGTGTGAAAGGGGCTTTAGTGGAGTCCTCAGCCCCAGTGTCTCTCCTGTGTGAAAGGGGCTTTAGTGGAGTCCTCAGCCCCAGTGTCTCTCCTGTGTGAAAGGGGCTTTAGTGGAGTCCTCAGCCCCAGTGTCTCTCCTGTGTGAAAGGGGGCTTTAGTGGAGTCCTCAGCCCCAGTGTCTCTCCTGTGTGAAAGGGGGCTTTAGTGGAGTCCTCAGCCCCAGTGTCTCTCCTGTGTGAAAGGGGCTTTAGTGGAGTCCTCAGCCCCAGCGTCTCTCCTGTGTGAAAGGGGGCTTTAGTGGAGTCCTCAGCCCCAGTGTCTCTCCTGTGTGAAAGGGGCTTTAGTGGAGTCCTCAGCCCCAGTGTCTCTCCTGTGTGAAAGGGGGCTTTAGTGGAGTCCTCAGCCCCAGTGTCTCTCCTGTGTGAAAGGGGGCTTTAGTGGAGTCCTCAGCCCCAGTGTCTCTCCTGTGTGAAAGGGGCTTTAGTGGAGTCCTCAGCCCCAGCGTCTCTCCTGTGTGAAAGGGGGCTTTAGTGGAGTCCTCAGCCCCATACTCTCCTGTGTGAAAGGGGCTTTAGTGGAGTCCTCAGCCCCATACGCTGCCTTCTGCCCTACATTAGATTGGATTCTCCCAAATGCCCCCCCCCCCCTAAATGTCTATAGAATAGAAATACTTTAATCATCCGAGGGAAATTTGCAGGGGTGTAATTAAAGTACTTGAGTAATTGTACTTCGTTACAATACTTAAGTACTGTTTATGGGGATTTGTACTTTACTCAAATATTATTAGGTTTGTATACTTGTACTTGTTACTCGATTACATTTCAGAGAAAAAAAAACATACTTTTTATGAAAATGAACCCGCCCGTGCCCATGCTGATTGGTCCTTAATTTTTGATTAAACACCTGCTATCAGAAGAACAGACGGTCATAAAAAAGTTTTAACTTTAACTTTTTTAGTACTTAATTACATTTAAAAGTAGAAACTTTTTTGACTTTTACTCAAGTGTGTTTTTAGCCAGATAATCTCTGACTTTTACTTGAGTACGAATTTGAGACGGTACCCGTACTTTCACTTAAGTATAATTTCTGGGTACTTTTTACACCCCTGGAAATTTGACACTATACAAATCGCTCGCATTGAACATTTAGACATTTAGACGGAACAAAGTCACGAATAAGAATAACAAAACAAATTACCTAAGAATAAGAATAAAATATACTGAAGAGTACAGTAGGTGTAATATTGAACAGTGTTGTTTTAAAAGTAAGAGTCCAGGAAGATGGTCACCGTCACCCTGTGCTCAGTGCTGCAGTGAGGCTCAGTGATGCGTCGTAACGTCTGACGGCTGTCGGAATGAAGGACTTCCTGTGCCGTCGGAAGCTAGTCTGCCGCTCTCCCACAAGTCAGAGAATCCGGCGACTCCCTGCAGGCCTGAGGGCGGTGGTCGTGGCACTGATGAGCAGAAGCACTTTCTTTTATCTAACGTATTAAATATTTTGTCAAATGCAGCAGAAATTCTTTCATTGAAATTCACATAAAAACCTTTAATTCTTTTTTCTTTTCTTTTTACATTCCCTCTCCCCAGTGCAAGAGGTGGCCCTTAACATTAAAGGATCGGCGCATGAAAGTAATATTTCTATCAACTGGCCGCGCAGGCAGTTTCAGACGAGGCGATTTAAAGGAACACGCCAACATTTTGGGACATTAGCTTACCGTCTTCTCCAGAGAGAGAGACAAGAAGATAGATACCAGTTTCCTCTCTGTGTGTTTGAGTAGAAAGCTATCTGGCCGCACGTTAGCCTAGCTTAGCACAATGAATGGAAGCGGACATGGCCGGTTAGCCTTCGGGAGAGGTGTTAGTTGGACAATGCCTAGGCTAACCGGCACTGTCCGCTTCCATTCATTGTGCTAAGCTAGGCTAACGTGCAGCCAGATAGCTTTCTACTGAACGCACAG
>NW_028173391.1:0-1000 GCF_963971535.1 Notolepis coatsorum
ATCACAAGAGTTGAAGGGGGCGAGATACTGTATTCAGCTGTCCACACTTTAAAAAAAAATCCACTAAAAATAAACTCCAGTAACAGTCCATACCATGGGCATGTTGCATCTGTCCCCGTCATTTTAAAAAGCAGGAATGGAAAGCAACAGCATTTACATGACTCCATCCAGCTAGCCATATAGCTTCTTGTTAGCCAAAGTAGCCATACTTCTTACCACCAGCTAGAAAACGACAGAGTATTGTCTTCCTCTGTCTGTTGATTGTTTCTGATTGAGATATCAGGCTGATGAGGTCGAAACTCTTTCACTCCAGTGTTCATCTCTCAAAAGGTATTGTTTTGAGGGATTTATCTGCATTTTCGAGGTTGGAATGTTCTGCCTCATGATCCATGGTAGCTACTCGTAAGCTAGCAAACTATCCGTTCTGTGTGGAGGGAGTGACAACACAGCAGTGATCCTGCTTGCTTGAGCGCTAGAAAAACGCGCCCCGATTACATCATATTTGAACGCACTGATAGGCGAAATGTATTTGCTTGACCTATTTAATTGGCTGTGATAATACAGTGATGATACAGTGACATGCACAGTGTGCGCGCTACGTCTATGTGAATCACAAAACAATGATTTATATTTGATATATTAACGTTATTGTGCATTTGAAACACAAACCATACTTAAAATGAGTAAATATTATAAATTTTAAACATGTTTCGTTTATTTCGTCTAAAATTAAAATTAAAATAAAACATTTTCTTCTTCTCCTGCTCTCTTTACCAGGGGGGGCGGCGCCCCAGCGCCCCCTATGGGCCGGCCGCCACTGGGATATCGGTAAAAAAGCCAATATCAAACATCCCTAACTATGAGGAAAAGTTAACAGTATTATATACACAAAGTACCCTAACTGGCGTGATATACATCATACGCTGTTGTCCGTGCCGGTTTTGGTGGTTAAGAGTCAGACACACCTTGATATGAACCATTTATGTTTCACCAGCTTATA
>NW_028173390.1:7500-26265 GCF_963971535.1 Notolepis coatsorum
GTGTGTGTGTGCCGTGCGTGTGTGTGTGTGTGTGTGCCACGAGGAGCCCCCCCCCCCCCCCTCCTCTCTACAGAGTCACAGGGTTGGACAGGTGGATGAAAGGTGCAGAGAATTATGTTCCCAGATTGTCTCTCCCGATACGAAATAAGATATCTGTGTCTTGTTCATATACAGAGTCACAGATCAGGACGAGATAGAGGCGAGAGAGAGAGCGCGCTACTATGTATAGCTTCCCGCCAGCCAGAGTTCATTTCATATTGATTTATACCTGCTCTGTGACTTCGCTCACAGGGAATATTAGTCTGAGCCTGAGGTGGATATATATATATTTTTTTAATGAAGGTTTAGTGGCTCTTTATGAAAATGGCATCGATATTAAATGCTTGGATGGACCTGGTTTGAGCAGTAAAAGTTAAATGAGAAGCTTTTAAGGGTTGAGTGTCCCGGGTTACAGAGGACAGTGGATTGATGAGCGAGGAAGTGCAGCGGTGAGGGACTAACGACGCCGTAATTGATTAAATTAGGGCTTAATGAAGGAGACAGAGAGAACCCTCTCTTAACCTGCGTTACCTCTGATGCCAGCCTGGTTGTCCTTGTCAACTGATTTAGTCAATGCAGTGTGTTTATTTTCAGCCTTTATTTATCCATGGAAGGTGGACAGTATTACACCCTGTTAGCTTCTCACCCAGTACGACCACAGTCTGACACTGTTGACCACTAGGAGCTGCCCAGTACGACCACAGTCTGACACTGTTGACCACTAGGAGCTGCCCAGTACGACCACAGTCTGACACTGTTGACCACTAGGAGCTGCCCAGTACAACCACAGTCTGACACTGTTGACCACTAAGAGCTGCCCAGTACAACCACAGTCTGACACTGTTGACCACTAGGAGCTGCCCAGTACGACCACAGTCTGACACTGTTGACCACTAAGAGCTGCCCAGTACAACCACAGTCTGACACTGTTGACCACTAGGAGCTGCCCAGTACAACCACAGTCTGACCACTAGGAGCTGCCCAGTACAACCACAGTCTGACACTGTTGACCACTAGGAGCTGCCCAGTACAACCACAGTCTGACACTGTTGACCACTAGGAGCTGCCCAGTACAACCACAGTCTGACACTGTTGACCACTAGGAGCTGCCCAGTACAACCACAGTCTAAACACTGTTGACCACTAGGAGCTGCCCAGTACAACCACAGTCTGACACTGTTGACCACTAGGAGCTGCCCAGTATGACCACAGTCTGACACTGTTGACCACTAGGAGCTGCCCAGTACAACCACAGTCTGACACTGTTGACCACTAGGAGATGCCCAGTACAACCACAGTCTAGACACTGTTGACCACTAGGAGCTGCCTAGTACAACCACAGTCTGACACTGTTGACCACTAGGAGCTGCCCAGTACAACCACAGTCTGACACTGTTGACCACTAGGAGCTTCCCAGTACAACCACAGTCTAAACACTGTTGACCACTAGGAGCTGCCCAGAACAACCACATTCTGACACTGTTGACCACTAGGAGCTTCCCAGTACGACCACAGTCTGACACTGTTGACCACTAGGAGCTGCCCAGTACAACCACAGTCTAAACACTGTTGACCACTAGGAGCTGCCCAGTACAACCACAGTCTAAACACTGTTGACCACTAGGAGCTGCCCAGTACAACCACAGTCTAAACACTGTTGACCACTAGGAGCTGCCCAGTACAACCACAGTCTGACACTGTTGACCACTAGCAGCTGCCCAGTACAACCACAGTCTAAACACTGTTGACCACTAGGAGCTGCCCAGTACAACCACAGTCTGACACTGTTGACCACTAGCAGCTGCCCAGTACAACCACAGTCTGACACTGTTGACCACTAGGAGCTGCCCAGTACAACCACAGTCTGACACTGTTGACCACTAGCAGCTGCCCAGTACAACCACAGTCTGACACTGTTGACCACTAGCAGCTGCCCAGTACAACCACAGTCTGACACTGTTGACCACTAGGAGCTGCCCAGTACAACCACAGTCTGACACTGTTGACCACTAGGAGCTACCCAGTACAACCACAGTCTGACCCTGTTGACCACTAGGATATGCCCAGTACAACCACAGTCTGACACTGTTGACCACTAGGAGCTGCCCAGTACAACCACAGTCTGACACTGTTGACCACTAGGAGCTACCCAGTACAACCACAGTCTAAACACTGTTGACCACTAGGAGCTGCCCAGTACAACCACAGTCTGACACTGTTGACCACTAGGAGCTGCCCAGTACAACCACAGTCTGACACTGTTGACCACTAGGAGCTGCCCAGTACAACCACAGTCTGACACTGTTGACCACTAGGAGCTAACCAGTACAACCACAGTCTGACACTGTTGACCACTAGGAGCTGCCCAGTACAACCAGTCTGACACTGTTGACCACTAGGAGCTAACCAGTACAACCACAGTCTGACACTGTTGACCACTAGGAGCTGCCCAGTACAACCACAGTCTGACACTGTTGACCACTAGGAGCTGCCCAGTACAACCAGTCTGACACTGTTGACCACTAGGAGCTGCCCAGTACAACCACAATCGGACACTGTTGACCACTAGGAGCTGCCCAGTACAACCACAATCGGACACTGTTGACCTTGCTGTTGAAGTGCCTTGCTCAAGGGCACCTTGCGGCAATTGCTGAAGAAGGAGAGAGGAACACTCGTCCACCTCCTCCGCCCAGATGCCCCCCCCCCCCCCGATATTGTCACACGCATTATGACTTCTACCCGCTGAGTCGGCACTCAGGTCGATCACCTCGAGGAGTTGTTTTATTCAACACTAATATAAACGTCCTTCAGTTCAACTTGGGAATTTTAGCCGCATGTTCCAATATTTTCACCTGCAAAGTTTCACTTCAAGCGGCAATCAAGCACATCGCCGAGGTTGTTGCTTCAGCCTTTTATTCGCCCCCTGTCATCCAGCCCTCTGCCCGCCTGCCCGCCTGCCTGCCCGCCCGCCTGCCCGCCTGGTCGCAGGAGCAGGTCGGCCAGCGGAACATATCTGAGAGCGAGTGTGTTTGCTCAGACACACGAGCTGCAAAATCGTTATAAGCAGCAGCAGGACTGTCCTACATTATAAACACTGTGCTTATAGTACGATCTGTTAAAGTAAACTGAAGGAGGAAAAAAAAAAACGTAGATCCTAAAACATGACCATTCAGCTGCTGAGCCTAGGGGCTGCGTCAACATATTTTCTGCTAAATTGGAGCAGAATTGTGCTTCGGCATACAGGACTGGTGGTGCCTGTGTCCCCCCCAACTCTCTGGTATTGTTTCGTTTTTTCCCCCCAATTTTTTTTTTTGCAAAGTGTGACTTCCATATAAAGTCGTAGGCTAAAAGAAATGCGGGCGGTTTGATGTCGTTTTCCCATGTAGCGACTTTAACGAGGTAGAACAATGTCGAGCCGTTATGACGAGGCCTGCTGGTGTGTAGTGTACTGGGGGCGACGGTTCTGCTGGTGTGTAGTGTACTGGGGGCGGACGGTTCTGAAGCGTTCACAGTGTGGAGTCGTTGTGGCTCTCTGGGCTGCAGTGCTCCGTGGTTTGAGGAGAGATCCAGGGAGCGCTTGGGTTGCATTGGTTCCATCCAGACCCTCCGCTGCTGTCGGCTGGTAGAGGCTGTTCCAGGTCTGGATGGCTCCCTCTCTCTCTCTCTCCCGCCCTCCCTCCCTCCCTCTCTCTCTCTCTCCCTCTCTCTCTCCCTCTCTCTCTCTCTCTCTCTCTCTCTCTCTCTCTCTCTCTCTCTCTCTCTCTCTCTCTCCTCTCTCTCTATCTCTCTCTCTCTATCTTCTCTCTCTCCCCCCCCTCTCTCTCTCTCTCTCTCTCCCTCCCTCCCTCTCTCTCTCTCTCTCTCTCTCTCTCTCTCTCTCTCTCTCTCCCTCTCTCTCTATCTCTCCTCTCTCTCTATCTCTCTCTCTCTCTCCCCCCCCTCTCTCTCTCTCTCCCTCCCTCTCTCTCTATCTCTCTCTCTCTCTCTCTCTCTCTCTCTCTCTCTATCTCTCTCTCTCTCTCTCTCTCTCTCTCTCTCTCTCCCCCACCCACACTCTCTCTATCTAACTGAGTAGCAGTAGTTGTACATTATAACATAATTTAGGGGGGGGGGGGCATAACAGCCATAGTTCTATGAGAGAAGTACATATTTATTTATATTGGTGAAAGTTAGTTTGGCCACATATGAATCCCTCCTGACCACAGTGGTTTCACTGTACTGTTCCTTCACCGTTTGCTTCAAATATAGTCAATATTGCAGATGCCAAAACTGTTTTTTTTTGTTGACAAAGAAACAACACAACGCGTTCTCATGCTCCCAGGATATGTGCTGTACTTGTAGTCTCACAACACTGGGCAGTGTGGCCAGTGGCTAAGCTACACGATTCATAGCCTACAGTATATTATTAGATTTGCATGCCATGATGCAGACCCTTGCAAAGACAAAGAAGGTCTATGAGAGGAGAAACTCTAATAAAAAGCTCCTGTAATCCATTCAGTGCTCTTGGAATTGCCTCAAAATCACTATACCGCATCATAATGTTACTGCAAGGCCTTTTGTCCAAATGGCTTGAGTCCACTCCCTCTGCAGAGCTACCTCGGCGATTAATCAAGACCTAACTCTGTTTTGATGCCGCAGAATGTGTTCATTTCCCTCATAATGACGTAAAGACCGAACCAGAGGTCTGCTCTGTCCCGCTGGTTCTCAACGAGGGGTCCAGGGACCCCCGAGGGTCCTTGGGGGGATCCAGGGGGTCCTCAGAAAAATTCACTAGAAGTTAGTGAAATGAGAGTATATATATATATATATATCATATACAGTATATCACATTAAAAAAACTATATAAAAAACTAGGTGCGCTCAGTAAATTTCAACCAGGCGACAGACAAACACAAATACAAATACACTGACACTCTCCTTATGCCGCTCTGCTAATACTAACTGGGAAGAGAAAGCAGAGGAAGGATGTTAGGAAGCAAAGGAAGGATATTAGGAAGCAAAGGAAGGATGTTAGGAAGCAAAGGAAGGATGTTAGGAAGCAAAGGAAGGATGTTAGGAAGCAAAGGAAGGATGTTAGGAAGCAAAGGAAGGATGTTAGGAAGCAAAGGAAGGATGTTAAGAAGCTTAGGGAGGGTGTTAAGAAGCTTAGGGAGGGTGTTAAGAAGCTTAGGGAGGGTGTTAAGAAGCTTAGGGAGGGTGTTAAGAAGCTTAGGGAGGGTGTTAAGAAGCTCAGGGAGGGTGTTAAGAAGCTTAGGGAGGGTGTTAAGAAGCTTAGGGAGGGTGTTAAGAAGCTTAGGGAGGGTGTTAAGAAGCTTAGGGAGGGTGTTAAGAAGCTCAGGGAGGGTGTTAAGAAGCTTAGGGAGGGTGTTAAGAAGCGTAGGGAGGGTGTTAAGAAGCTCAGGGAGGGTGTTAAGAAGCTTAGGGAGGGTGTTAAGAAGCTCAGGGAGGGTGTTAAGAAGCTTAGGGAGGGTGTTAAGAAGCGTAGGAAGGGTAATATGAAGCATATAAAGGGTGATATGAAACATAGGAAGGATGATATGAAGCATAGGAAGCATGTTAGAAATAGGTTCCAATTATGAGGGGACAGGGCTTATTTCAATGGACAATGATGGAAATGAATTCATTCACATCTAAAACCCCTTCTCTGTCGCATCCTCCTCTGGTGAGGTCCGTCTGTGCTCCACAAACAACAAGACATTTACCGGGGCCAGTTTTGAAAGGCAGCCTCCCGTAGGTGCTCTTTGAGAGCGGTTTTGAAGGAGGGTAGGGATTCACATTATTTTACGGCTGTGGGTAGGGCGTTCCACATTGTTGTGGCATAATTCCCTTGTTTGAGCCAAATCTGGGTTGAACATGATTTGTGGAACTCCCTCTGGTGTTGTGGTCGTGGAATTCACTGACCTTTGGGAAGTATTTTGACATGTACATGGGTACCTTATTGGTGTAGTGTATCTTGTAGACCAGGCCCATTGCAAGTTGCTGTACTCTGTCGTCTACTCTAAGCCATCCTAGGTTGTCAAAATGGGCAGGGGTGAGGTGGGTTTTAGGAGTAAGGTCAAGCAGTAGTCTGACCAGTTTGTTTTGTGACGTTTGTAATTTAGTTTTTAGGGCCTTTGAGGTGCTTTGGTACCATGAGGTGCAAGCATAGTCGTAGTACCCTTGAATGAGTGCTCCTGTTAGAGTCTTCAAGTTCAAGTTTCTTTAATAGTTGTCATACAGAAGTACAGAATACTTTTATACAAAATGCTTCTTACTGTTACGCTCCAGAGACTGTGCTAGACAAGATAAGTATCAAATAACATAGTATAGCATGTAAATTAGAAGTAGAAAATGACGTCACAGTGTTCAGTATAGACATATGTACAATGTTCGATGCAGAATAGACGTAACTGAGTTACCATATAATATACAATACTATGCAGTGTACTAATATACAATACTATATAGTGCAAAGCAGAAATATACCTCTTCAAGGTATTCTTGTTTACCAGAGAGGAGATCCGGTACAAGAATCTTGTTCGTTGGTTGACTTTTTTTATTACCTTGGATGCCATTTTGTCACAGGAAAGATTTGCCTCTAGGATGGAACCCAGGTAGGTAATTTCATCTTTCTTTGTGACAATATTGTCACCCACTGTAACTGAGAAGCCGTTGGCCTTGCTGTGTTTGTTATTTGATCCAAAGAGAATGGACTCTGTTTTACCCATGTGTAATGATAGTTTGTTATCAGCGAGCCAGGTGCATATTCTGCCGAGTTCCGAGCTGAGGGCTTTTTCAACCTGTAACTTGTTCTTGTCAGAGACCAGCAGGGCTGAGTCGTCCGTGAACAGGAACAAGTTGCAGTCACAAGCTGATTACATGTCATTTGCATAAATTAGGAACAGTAACGGTCCTAGTATGCTTCCTTGTGGAACACCACAGTTCACTGGGAGGGAGGGGGGATAGGGTACCGTTTACCTCCACCATCTGTTCTCTCCCCTCCAGGTAGGATTGCATCCAGCTCACTGATGAACTATCAAAACCAATTGCTTTTAGCTTGTCAATCAGAATGGAGTGATTGACAGTGTCGAAAGCCTTTTGGAGGTCCAGCATGACCATGCCGCAGTATTTGCCCGCGTCCACCTCTTGTTTGATGTGGTCGTTCAAATAGAGAAGGCATGTGTCAGTGGAGTGGGATGTTCTGAAGCCAGATTGGAATTCGTAGATTCGCTTTTTTTTTCGAAAAGGTACTTTTCGACCTGTTTGTAGATTTTTTTTTCCATGACTTTCGAGATGGAGGTGCAGCTTTTGTGCAGCGGGGTCACCCTCGCAATTTTGAAGTCTTTGTGGACGTATCCCTGTTTTATGGAGAGGTTTATTATGTGGGTGATGACTGGGGTGATGGCGGCTGCTGAGTCTCTGAGGAATTTGGAGGGGATATTGTCATGGCCAGTGGCCTTGTTAGGTTGGAGGGCGCTCAGTTTTTTGAGCACCTCATCTGTTGTTACCATTTTGAGTTTGAAGTCGTCTTTGCGGGTTTTTGTAGAAGGCTCAGTGGCGGTTTCTCCACTAGGGGCGCTGGGGCGCTGACTGCCCTGGTAAAGAGAGAGGAGAAGAAGAAATGTTTTTATTTTTATTTTTTAGTTTAGAGCCCTAGAAATCAAATAAACATGTTTAAAATGAATAATATTTACTCATTTTAAGTATGTTTGTGTTTCCAATGCACAATATAACGTTAATATATCAAATATAAATAATTTTCTTCATGAACAGGAAGTGAATGTCTGCTAGAGAATAATACCGCCTCTATACTTTCCATAGCCGCATTTCTCCTGGACTGGTTTCATCGCTGTACTGTCACAGCCAATCAGTGCGTAATTCGCTGTGCGTTGAAATATGATGTATTATGATGGAAACCGGGCGCGTTTTGAAGCGGTCTATATCATTCTAAGCAAGCAGCGTCAATAATTTCCGTAGCCGCATTTCTCGGAGACGCTCTCTGATTGGCCGACGCCAGTTTCTACACTGGTTAAGCCACTCTTCGTTTGAAGTAGGTTAAGGACAAGGTAACGTTAGAGTTTGTCTTAGAGCGTGACGGCAAGTTCTTTCGACGGTTAAGCTTAGGCACTCTTTCAAAGTTGGTTACGGTTAGAGTTTGTCTTAGAGCATGGCGATAGAACGCCAGGTAGTTTGCAGGCTGTTCGACGCGGAAATGGGCAAAGACAGACTCATTCATTCATTCATCACAGTACTGTTGTGTTGTGCTAACAAGCTAATCTGGATGCAGTCTGGACAGAGTGGATATACATCAACAGTCTGGGACTGTGGGACAACAGTGGACATAATTATACACTTTATCAAGCCCTCCTCGACCACGTAAACAGTGAGTTAATTCGGTCTCTCTCTCTCTCTCTCTCTCTCTCTCTCTCTCTCTCTCTCTCTCTCGCTCTCTCTCTGTTGTTGTTAATTTGACGCATAATGGATGAATGAATGAATGGTAACTTGTTTAAAATGACAAGATATATATATATATGTGTTCATTATTGCATTGATCATACGTGTACTAGTGTAGTAACTCGACTTAACGTTGGTAACGTTATGTCGTCAGCTGTCCACTTGGTCAGCTGTGAGCTGTCCGCTTGCCCCCCCTCACCCCCCCCCCCCCCTTCACCCCCCCCACCCGCGTTGCCCCCCCCCCCCCCCCCCACCCGCGACCACCCAAATGTAGTTCACACCGGCCGCTACTGAGAAGGCTAGGGTGTGTTCTACCCCAAAATGCCCTGAGTGGGAGGGTAGTTATTAACCAGTCTTGTGGCTATGTTTGTAAAGAAAATGTTTAAGTAATTGGCCACATCCAGCTTGTCTGTGATGAGAGTGTTTTCTCTCTTTATGTTTATGTTTGTAATTCTGTTTTTTATGTTTGACAGCCTGTTCTAAGGACAGGTTAAATATGTCAGTGAATACTGGGGCCAGTTGGTCGGCACAGACTTTTAGGACGCGGCCGGGGATGCCGTCCGGTCCTGCTGCCTTCCTGATATTCACTTTCTTAAAGGTTCTCCTCACCTCATGTTCTGTTATCCTGAACACTGAGTCTCCATCAGCAGACCCCCCCCCCCTCCATTGCAGTGGTTTGTAGGCTGGTGCTGTTATTCACAGCCTCAAACCTTGCATAGAAGGTATTGAGATAATTTGCTAAGGAGATGTCACTGTTCAGTTTGAGGGAGGTCCCTTTGTAATCTGTCATCGTTCTGAGGCCCTGCCACATAGCTCTGGAGTCAGCCTGTTCATATTGAAGTAAAATGTTATCCCTGTAGCGCCCTTTTGCTTCTATTACTGCCCTCCTAACGTTGTATCTCGCCACCTTGTGGTCATTCATGTTGCCTGCCACAAGCCCGGCATTGTAGGCTGAGGTGCGCGCCTTCAGAGCCTCACGGACGGATTTGTCTACCCAGGGCTTTTGGTTTGGGTAAACTCTAATTGTGGTAGTCACTGTGGTAGTCAGTTTGCAATCACTCCTAGTTAGTGAAATGAGAGTATATATATATATATATATCATATACAGTATATCACATTAAAAAAACTATATAAAAAACTAGGTGCGCTCAGTAAATTTCAACCAGGCGACAGACAAACACAAATACAAATACACTGACACTCTCCTTATGCCGCTCTGCTAATACTAACTGGGAAGAGAAAGCAGAGGAAGGATGTTAGGAAGCAAAGGAAGGATATTAGGAAGCAAAGGAAGGATGTTAGGAAGCAAAGGAAGGATGTTAGGAAGCAAAGGAAGGATGTTAGGAAGCAAAGGAAGGATGTTAGGAAGCAAAGGAAGGATGTTAGGAAGCAAAGGAAGGATGTTAAGAAGCTTAGGGAGGGTGTTAAGAAGCTTAGGGAGGGTGTTAAGAAGCTTAGGGAGGGTGTTAAGAAGCTTAGGGAGGGTGTTAAGAAGCTTAGGGAGGGTGTTAAGAAGCTCAGGGAGGGTGTTAAGAAGCTTAGGGAGGGTGTTAAGAAGCTTAGGGAGGGTGTTAAGAAGCTTAGGGAGGGTGTTAAGAAGCTTAGGGAGGGTGTTAAGAAGCTCAGGGAGGGTGTTAAGAAGCTTAGGGAGGGTGTTAAGAAGCGTAGGGAGGGTGTTAAGAAGCTCAGGGAGGGTGTTAAGAAGCTTAGGGAGGGTGTTAAGAAGCTCAGGGAGGGTGTTAAGAAGCTTAGGGAGGGTGTTAAGAAGCGTAGGAAGGGTAATATGAAGCATATAAAGGGTGATATGAAACATAGGAAGGATGATATGAAGCATAGGAAGCATGTTAGAAATAGGTTCCAATTATGAGGGGACAGGGCTTATTTCAATGGACAATGATGGAAATGAATTCATTCACATCTAAAACCCCTTCTCTGTCGCATCCTCCTCTGGTGAGGTCCGTCTGTGCTCCACAAACAACAAGACATTTACCGGGGCCAGTTTTGAAAGGCAGCCTCCCGTAGGTGCTCTTTGAGAGCGGTTTTGAAGGAGGGTAGGGATTCACATTATTTTACGGCTGTGGGTAGGGCGTTCCACATTGTTGTGGCATAATTCCCTTGTTTGAGCCAAATCTGGGTTGAACATGATTTGTGGAACTCCCTCTGGTGTTGTGGTCGTGGAATTCACTGACCTTTGGGAAGTATTTTGACATGTACATGGGTACCTTATTGGTGTAGTGTATCTTGTAGACCAGGCCCATTGCAAGTTGCTGTACTCTGTCGTCTACTCTAAGCCATCCTAGGTTGTCAAAATGGGCAGGGGTGAGGTGGGTTTTAGGAGTAAGGTCAAGCAGTAGTCTGACCAGTTTGTTTTGTGACGTTTGTAATTTAGTTTTTAGGGCCTTTGAGGTGCTTTGGTACCATGAGGTGCAAGCATAGTCGTAGTACCCTTGAATGAGTGCTCCTGTTAGAGTCTTCAAGTTCAAGTTTCTTTAATAGTTGTCATACAGAAGTACAGAATACTTTTATACAAAATGCTTCTTACTGTTACGCTCCAGAGACTGTGCTAGACAAGATAAGTATCAAATAACATAGTATAGCATGTAAATTAGAAGTAGAAAATGACGTCACAGTGTTCAGTATAGACATATGTACAATGTTCGATGCAGAATAGACGTAACTGAGTTACCATATAATATACAATACTATGCAGTGTACTAATATACAATACTATATAGTGCAAAGCAGAAATATACCTCTTCAAGGTATTCTTGTTTACCAGAGAGGAGATCCGGTACAAGAATCTTGTTCGTTGGTTGACTTTTTTTATTACCTTGGATGCCATTTTGTCACAGGAAAGATTTGCCTCTAGGATGGAACCCAGGTAGGTAATTTCATCTTTCTTTGTGACAATATTGTCACCCACTGTAACTGAGAAGCCGTTGGCCTTGCTGTGTTTGTTATTTGATCCAAAGAGAATGGACTCTGTTTTACCCATGTGTAATGATAGTTTGTTATCAGCGAGCCAGGTGCATATTCTGCCGAGTTCCGAGCTGAGGGCTTTTTCAACCTGTAACTTGTTCTTGTCAGAGACCAGCAGGGCTGAGTCGTCCGTGAACAGGAACAAGTTGCAGTCACAAGCTGATTACATGTCATTTGCATAAATTAGGAACAGTAACGGTCCTAGTATGCTTCCTTGTGGAACACCACAGTTCACTGGGAGGGAGGGGGGATAGGGTACCGTTTACCTCCACCATCTGTTCTCTCCCCTCCAGGTAGGATTGCATCCAGCTCACTGATGAACTATCAAAACCAATTGCTTTTAGCTTGTCAATCAGAATGGAGTGATTGACAGTGTCGAAAGCCTTTTGGAGGTCCAGCATGACCATGCCGCAGTATTTGCCCGCGTCCACCTCTTGTTTGATGTGGTCGTTCAAATAGAGAAGGCATGTGTCAGTGGAGTGGGATGTTCTGAAGCCAGATTGGAATTCGTAGATTCGCTTTTTTTTCGAAAAGGTACTTTTCGACCTGTTTGTAGAATTTTTTTTCCATGACTTTCGAGATGGAGGTGCAGCTTTTGTGCAGCGGGGTCACCCTCGCAATTTTGAAGTCTTTGTGGACGTATCCCTGTTTTATGGAGAGGTTTATTATGTGGGTGATGACTGGGGTGATGGCGGCTGCTGAGTCTCTGAGGAATTTGGAGGGGATATTGTCATGGCCAGTGGCCTTGTTAGGTTGGAGGGCGCTCAGTTTTTTGAGCACCTCATCTGTTGTTACCATTTTGAGTTTGAAGTCGTCTTTGCGGGTTTTTGTAGAAGGCTCAGTGGCGGTTTCTCCACTAGGGGCGCTGGGGCGCTGACTGCCCTGGTAAAGAGAGAGGAGAAGAAGAAATGTTTTTATTTTTATTTTTTAGTTTAGAGCCCTAGAAATCAAATAAACATGTTTAAAATGAATAATATTTACTCATTTTAAGTATGTTTGTGTTTCCAATGCACAATATAACGTTAATATATCAAATATAAATAATTTTCTTCATGAACAGGAAGTGAATGTCTGCTAGAGAATAATACCGCCTCTATACTTTCCATAGCCGCATTTCTCCTGGACTGGTTTCATCGCTGTACTGTCACAGCCAATCAGTGCGTAATTCGCTGTGCGTTGAAATATGATGTATTATGATGGAAACCGGGCGCGCTTTGAAGCGGTCTATATCATTCTAAGCAAGCAGCGTCAATAATTTCCGTAGCCGCATTTCTCGGAGACGCTCTCTGATTGGCCGACGCCAGTTTCTACACTGGTTAAGCCACTCTTCGTTTGAAGTAGGTTAAGGACAAGGTAACGTTAGAGTTTGTCTTAGAGCGTGACGGCAAGTTCTTTCGACGGTTAAGCTTAGGCACTCTTTCAAAGTTGGTTACGGTTAGAGTTTGTCTTAGAGCATGGCGATAGAACGCCAGGTAGTTTGCAGGCTGTTCGACGCGGAAATGGGCAAAGACAGACTCATTCATTCATTCATCACAGTACTGTTGTGTTGTGCTAACAAGCTAATCTGGATGCAGTCTGGACAGAGTGGATATACATCAACAGTCTGGGACTGTGGGACAACAGTGGACATAATTATACACTTTATCAAGCCCTCCTCGACCACGTAAACAGTGAGTTAATTCGGTCTCTCTCTCTCTCTCTCTCTCTCTCTCTCTCTCTCTCTCTCTCTCTCTCTCGCTCTCTCTCTGTTGTTGTTAATTTGACGCATAATGGATGAATGAATGAATGGTAACTTGTTTAAAATGACAAGATATATATATATATGTGTTCATTATTGCATTGATCATACGTGTACTAGTGTAGTAACTCGACTTAACGTTGGTAACGTTATGTCGTCAGCTGTCCACTTGGTCAGCTGTGAGCTGTCCGCTTGCCCCCCCTCACCCCCCCCCCCCCTTCACCCCCCCCACCCGCGTTGCCCCCCCCCCCCCCCCCCACCCGCGACCACCCAAATGTAGTTCACACCGGCCGCTACTGAGAAGGCTAGGGTGTGTTCTACCCCAAAATGCCCTGAGTGGGAGGGTAGTTATTAACCAGTCTTGTGGCTATGTTTGTAAAGAAAATGTTTAAGTAATTGGCCACATCCAGCTTGTCTGTGATGAGAGTGTTTTCTCTCTTTATGTTTATGTTTGTAATTCTGTTTTTTTTTTTTTTTTTTTTTTACTGCAGCCTAGTTGGTTGTTGAGTACTATTAATATTTTTTTGCAGATTTGATCATGGTGTTTACATCGTTTCTTTGTTGTTTGAGCTTTTGGCAAGCTTTGACTGACTTTTATGAAGTTCAGAGCATTTTTTGTCTCTGGTTAGTGTGCGGTCAGTATGTCTGAGTGCATCCATGGCTTAACCCTGGTGGTTCTTAGGGGGGCCATGTTGTTTAGTATCGATGAGAATTTGGTTTTGAATCCAAGCCATGTTTCTTCAACTAGTGTACCACTGAGCTGTTTACTGTCTCAGCCTGGCACAGGATGGGGAAGTCATTATCTGTGAACCATGTGGAGAGGGGAGCTTCTTACTAGATATTTCAGTAAGAAAGCCAGTTCAGCTGGGAAGATCTACAGAAGATCAAGGCAGAGCTTCTCTGTGCAGGACAGGACCGACTGCAATCACTCCCCCAAACCATCGCCCAGTGCAATCACTCCCCTAAACCATCCCTACCCCCTGCAATCACTACTCTAGACCATCACTACCTCCTGCAATCACTCCTCTAGTCTAGACCAGTGTTTCTCAACTGGTGGGTCGCGAACCAAAAGTGGGTTGCGGGGCCATTTTGAGTGGGTCGCGGATGTGTGTAAAAAATTATTTGCTGCTGCGGTCTTGTGCAGTGCTATTCCCAAACCAGGAGGTGATATTGCCAGTCAGGATGCTCTCTATTGTGCATGAGTAGAAGTTCTTGAGGATCTTCTGACTCACATTGAACTTCCTTAAGCGCCTAAGGAAGTAGAGGCGTTGTCGTGCCTTCTTGATAACACTATCAATGTGTGTGGTCCACGTCAAGTCCTCGGATATGTGGACTCCGAGGTACTTAAAACTGTTCACTCTCTCAACCGGTGCCCCATCGATGCTGAGGGGGCTGTAGTCCCTGACCCCCGACCTCCTAAAGTCCACAATCATCTCCTTTGTTTTGCTGATGTTCAGGGAGAGGCAGTTCTCTTGACACCATCCCGCTAGAACCTTAACCTCCTCCAGGTAGGCCCTCTCGTCGTTTGCAGAGATCAGGCCCACCACTACTGTGTTGTCAGCAAATTTGATGATTGTCTTGTTGTTCCGCTGTGCCACACAGTCATGTGTGTACTGTACAGGGAGTAGAGGAGGGGACTCAGGACACAGCCCTGGGGGGCCCCTATGTTGAGGGTGATGGATGAGGAGGTGCAGTTGCCTGCTCTCACCACCTGGGGTCTGCCCGTCAGGAAGTCCAAGACCCACTGGCAGAAGTCATAGTTCAAGCCCAGGTCCCTGAGCTTGGCTATGAGTTTGGAGGGGACTATGGTATTGAATGCTGAGCTGTAGTCGATGAACAGCATTCTCACATAGTTCCCCTGCCTCTTGTCCAGGTGTGATGCTGCTGTGTGCAGCACATGGGCTATGGCGTCCTCCGTGGACCTGTTGGGGCGGTATGCAAATTGCAGGGGGTCCAGGTTGATGGGGAGGGAGGAGCAGATGTAGCCCTTCACTAGCTTCTCAAAGCACTTCATGGCTATGGAGGTGAGAGCTACAGGGCAGTAGTCGTTGAGGCAAGCAGGCTTGGATTTTTTGGATACAGGGATAATAGTGGACTTCTTCAGGCAGGTGGGGATGACAGCCTGTTCTAAGGACAGGTTAAATATGTCAGTGAATACTGGGGCCAGTTGGTCGGCACAGACTTTTAGGACGCGGCCGGGGATGCCGTCCGGTCCTGCTGCCTTCCTGATATTCACTTTCTTAAAGGTTCTCCTCACCTCATGTTCTGTTATCCTGAACACTGAGTCTCCATCAGCAGACCCCCCCCCCCTCCATTGCAGTGGTTTGTAGGCTGGTGCTGTTATTCACAGCCTCAAACCTTGCATAGAAGGTATTGAGATAATTTGCTAAGGAGATGTCACTGTTCAGTTTGAGGGAGGTGCCTTTGTAATCTGTCATCGTTCTGAGGCCCTGCCACATAGCTCTGGAGTCAGCCTGTTCATATTGAAGTAAAATGTTATCCCTGTAGCGCCCTTTTGCTTCTATTACTGCCCTCCTAACGTTGTATCTCGCCACCTTGTGGTCATTCATGTTGCCTGCCACAAGCCCGGCATTGTAGGCTGAGGTGCGCGCCTTCAGAGCCTCACGGACGGATTTGTCTACCCAGGGCTTTTGGTTTGGGTAAACTCTAATTGTGGTAGTCACTGTGGTAGTCAGTTTGCAATCACTCCTCTAAACCATCCCTACCGCCTGCAATCACTCTTCTAGACCATCCCTACCCCCTGCAATCACTCCTCTAAACCATCCCTACCCCCTGCAATCACTCTTACTAAACCATCCCTACCCCCTGCAATCACTCCTCTAAACCATCCCTACCCCCTGCAATCACTCTTACTAAACCATCCCTACCCCCTGCAATCACTCTCCTAGACCATTCTTGTGAATAAGTATTTATTTTACTTATCTGTTAAGGGTTAAAAGCCCCCCCTCCCGGAAATGATGTGAAATTTGCCTTTTTATGGTTTCAAGTTGCAGCGAGCTGTAATGAGTGAGTGTGGGTGGTGATGTCATGGAGTGGGGGGGGAAATGCGTGGGGCAGGAGGCAGGGGGCTGGTTGGCCTGGCGTTCGGGGTACGTGGGGGGGTTTTGGCAGCGGCCGGCGGGCGACGGCCTGTCACGCTTTGCTTCGGAGTCATTAACCCTTTCACTGCCACACACACGACAGCCGGTTAACCCTTTCACTGTGACAATACACGAAGGTTAGCCCTTTACTATCACACAACCGACGACGCTAATGATGGAGCATCGCCGTCGGTTGCGTGATAGCAAAGGGTTAACCTTCTGTGGCGTGTGGCAGTGAAAGGGTTAAACGCGCCTGAGGGGGTTCTGCTGGATATCAGCGCTGCTCTCTAATTGGCCGTGAGCCGCTGTTCAAAACACACCAGGCGACGACCCTGAATGAAACCCCTGCGCTCCCAGAACATGCCGTCATCACCACCATGCCCCCCCCCCCCCCCCCCCACATTATGAGCCCGGAGTGTTTCGCATGAACGAAAAACCAAAAACTTCACCAAGAAAAAATGGACCAGAAACTGGAGAGTGAAAAAACCTGCCCCATCCACACTGTTCCAAAAAAGAAAAAATTATTGGAACGTAGTACAAACTACATCGATTAACCCCCAAGGACGAATGATCGTCGGTCTCTTGCAGAGAGAGGCATAGTGTTTGCGTGGGGGTGTGTGGCTCTTTTACACTTGTGTCTTTTGTAAAAAGAATTATATATATTAAATAAAAATAAAAAACAGAAAGAAAAGTTTTGCCCGCACTCCTCTCACGTTGACACACACCAGGAGCAACTCTCGACGCCCACCGCCTGAAACGGTTAGATTGTTTACGGCTGAAGAGAAGGATTTCTCAGCTATTCTCTATGTGGTTATTTTATACGAGAGCAGTCCCCCCCCCCCCCCACTATATGGCCCCCGCTTCCCTATAGAAATGTCACACTCCAAATCATCCCTAATATCTGCCTCGTACACTCGTGGGGCTTCTGTCCTTGCGGTGTTCTGTCTTCACCAGCGATGTTCAGAGGAGCCCTGGCTTCAGTAAAACACAATCCTCGAGGCTCAGAGGGGATCGTTAGCCAGCCGTCAGAAGTGGGAGCTGCGGGGATGTTTTGTTTCAAGTCATATTTACGCCGCGGTCGAAAAACTGTAAACTATGTCGCTTCATCAGAAGTATAGGGAGGAGGGAGTGGCGTTTTCTTTTTTTTAACGGTGTGCAAACGTCTTTTTGTCCCCCCCCGCCCCCTCTGAGAAGAAGCGATTATGGCGTGCCCGCGTTAGCAGCATCCGAAATATCACTCAAAAAAGTCACAGTGACCGCTTTCTTTATGGCTACCGTACTGTTTATGTATCTGGTTGTTTCGGTTTAAATACGATCGACTATGAGGAGGAAAGAGCACACTGTGTTATGCGGCGGAGGCAGAAGGCATGTGTCAGAATATGGTTTGCGTTTTTTTTCTCTTTCTGACGGGTCTGTTTTGAACATATCTGCTGTTTTGAATATATGCAAAGTATAGAGGCCAGAGAGAGCTGTGACTCACGGCACCGTCTCACTACGGCTGGATGTTTAAAACACACTCCGGTGCCAAACTGGGTTAGGATGCTGTAATCTAGAGAGGGCCCAGAACTTAGGATGCTGTAATTTAGAGCGGGCCCAGAGCCTCCGCCAGACCCCGCGCACTTTGATGCTCTCCTCTGTAGTGTGACTTTAAAACATGGCCCTCTGCGCTGTTTACACGTCCCGCCCGCACGGCACTCACAGCTCCTCCGAGACGAAGTCTGCTAGAACACCAGAGCTGCGGAGGAGAGCGTGCGGCGGGCGCCGGGGTCGTCGCTGCTACTCTTTGTAGTCTATCTGATTGCCCCCCCCCCCCCCCCCCGCTCGCCAGCCGACCCCTGCCACCACGCGCTCGGATGACGCTGGCAAACGGATCACAAGAAAATAATTAATAATGTAGATTTGACTAAACGGTTAAAGGCTGTTTTGGTTGGGGGGGGGGATTTGCCATGAAATATCTGCACGTGCTGCACTTTTGACTTCTTCTCGTGGAGAGATTTCTGCTCTTTCTCTTCTCACATCGAATTCACGTGGACGAGTGTTTTATTGACGAGCGACTGACGGCGGCTGGCGGACGGACGTGTGTTAGACGTTGTCCGGGCGGCGCAGGGCGTGGTTGGACCGTGTTGCTACCAGACATCGTTGAATTGTGGCCTCGCTCATGACATACCTGTGGGCAGAGAGGACACACACCCACACGCACGCACGCACGCACGCACGCACACACACACACACACACACCCACACACACACACACACACACACACACACAACCTGTTCCAAACATCTCCCAAGATCAGCAGCACCAAAAAAATAACTTGACTCGACCGTACAGCGTTTCCTTCCAGCCGTACGGTAATTGTAGGATGTGGGATCCGTTTGGATCCCAGGAACTGCATGCCGTCGTTACCCTCCATCAGCATGTGTCGGTAGATTAGCAAAGCAGAGAAAAACTAATGTCTGACCGAGTCACATTAA